>NW_025283090.1:0-1175 GCF_018294505.1 Triticum aestivum
TACAACCCTGTTTCTAATGGTTATTCTCCATGCTTGGCTTCGTATTTAATTCATGGGCCACCTTCCTAGTGCTCTATTCTGGTATCAGACGCTATACTTACTCTCGCCGCTCTGAACCCCTTTCTCACTCTGGTTCAGACTTCGAGGAACTATCAATCTGCTTGGAACCTCTTATTGTACCTTCGTACCTCACTCTTGATGTATTTTATATGTTCAACTCGAGAGAAAATCTTATGCTCATTCATGGGTTAACCCCCAGATTGTTTCCCTCATAGACATTTTGTCGTAGCCGAGCTGCCCCTTACCTATTCGTAAGTACGTTGCAGTTCCCAAAGAAAAGGACGACTTCACCATGATAACCTGAAGTAGACAAATGAAGACTTCAATGTAATGGATTGACCTCTTCGAGAAGAGCAACCAACACTGGGAAGACCTGTTAGAATTTCGTAACCAAACCCCTTTCCCCTTACTCCCCTCTTAAATCTCGGGACGAGATTTCTTGTAGTGGAGGAGAGTTGTGATGCCCGGGTATTTAGCTACAGTAATCCCCCGTTAATGATGCCACGTCACCGCGGTTATTGTTGTTAATCCCGCGTTAGTTCAAAAACCAATTCAAATTCAAAATTTAATAAAAGGCAAACATCAAGATTTTCGAACTTTAAAACTAAAATGTTCGGGTTGTGCCCAACGGTGCAGAAGTAACTACGGTGGAGGAACCACACTTTCATAAAATGTTTAAATACTATAAGTGGATAAAACAGCAACAAAACAATTAATAAAATGCCTTTGGTAATTTTATAAAATATTAAACTAATTTATTCTGGAGTAAAACTTTTTGTGGCAGTGCCATTCAATGCAATTTGAGTTATAAGGCAAGTTACACTTTTTACAAAAATCAACCGATGGCTCTACTTAATGCGAATCGATATATATAAAAAAAGGAAAAACTAAAAGAAAAAGAGAAAACACAAAACCAGAAAAAAAAAGGGGGAGAAAACCTCCCCTCCCGTTGGGCCCCGGCCCAGCTGGCCGACCGGCCGGCCCAGCCGCCCCCCCATCTCTGGCCTACAAGGCCACTACCCCCCAGAAACCCTAACCCGTTGCCCCCGTCGTCCCACTCCCCCCACCTTTCCCCTCGTCCCCTCACCCGCCGCCACCACACGCAACACACGCAC
>NW_025283091.1:0-1175 GCF_018294505.1 Triticum aestivum
TTGGCCATATCACATCACATAGCATACCCTGCAAAAACAAGTTAGACGTCCTCTAATTGTTGTTTGCATGTTTTACGTGGCTGCTATGGGTTTCTAGCAAGAACGTTTCTTACCTACGCAAAACCACAACGTGATATGCCAATTGCTATTTACCCTTCATAAGGACCCTTTTCATCGAATCCGATCCGACTAAAGTGGGAGAGACAGACACCCGCCAGCCACCTTATGCAACTAGTGCATGTTTGTCGGTGGAACCGGTCTCACGTAAGCGTACGTGTAAGGTTGGTCCGGGCCGCTTCATCCCACGATGCCGCCGAATCAAGATAAGACTAGTAACGGCAAGCATATTGAACAATATCGATGCCCACAACTACTTTGTGTTCTACTCGTGCAAAGAATCTACGCAATAGACCTAGCTCATGATGCCACTGTTGGGGAACGTAGCAGAAATTCAAAATTTTCCTACGCATCACCAAGATCAATCTATGGAGAGACCAGCAACGAGTAGAAGGAGGAGTGCATCTACATACCCTTGTAGATCGCTAAGCGGAAGCGTTCAAGTGAACGGGGTTGATGGAATCGTACTCGCCGTGATTCAAATCACCGATGATCTAGTGCCGAACGGACGGCACCTCCGCGTTCAACACACGTACAGCTCGACGATGTCTCCCACGCCTTGATCCAGCAAGGAGAGAGGGAGAGGTTGAGGAAGACTCCATCCAGCAGCAGCACAACGGCGTGGTGGTGATGGAGGAGCGTGGCAATTCTGCAGGGCTTCGCCGAGCACCTACGGGAGAGGAGATGTGTCACGGGAGGGAGAGGGAGGCAACCAAAGGCCTTAGGTATGATTGCTCCTCCTTTTCCCCACTATATATAGGGCCAAGGGAGAGGGGGAGGGCGCAGCCTTGCCCCCTCCTCCAAGGAAGGGGTGCGGCTAAGGATGGGGAGGAGTCCATCCTCCCCAAGGCACCTCGGAGGTGCCTTCCCCCTTTAGGACTCTTCCCTCTCCAAGTTTCCTTGCGCATGGGCCTCTTGGGGCTGGTGCCCTTGGCCCATGTAGGCCAAGGCGCACCCCCTACAGCCCATGTGGCCCCCCGGGGCAGGTGGCCCCACCCGGTGGGCCCCCGGGACCCTTCCGGTGGCCCCGGTACAATACCGATGACCCCGAAACTTGT
>NW_025283092.1:0-1175 GCF_018294505.1 Triticum aestivum
GCTTATATGAAAAAGTTTCAGGTTGATAAGCTCGAACCCAAAGCGGATAAAATGCATCTTCATAGGAAACCCAAAACAGTTGGGTATACCTCCTAATTCAGATCCGAAAGCAATATGGATTGTTTCTAGAATCGGGTCCTTTCTCGAGGAAAAGTTTCTCTCGAAAGAATTGAGTGGGAGGATGGTGGAGACTTGATGAGGTTATTGAACCGTCTCTTCAACTAGTGTGTGACAGGGCACAGGGAGTTGTTCCTGTGGCACCTACACCAATTGAAGTGGAAGCTTATGATATTGATCATGAAACTTCGGATCAAGTCACTCCCAAACCTCGTAGGATGACAAGGATGTGTACTACTTCAGAGTGGTACGTAATCCTGTCTTAAAGGTCATGTTGCTAGACAACAATGAACCTACGAGCTATGGAGAAGCGATGGTGGGCCCGGATTCCGATAAATGGCTTGAGGCCATAAAATCTGAGAGAGGATCCATGTATGAAAACAAAGTGTAGACTTTGGCAGAACGGCTCGATGGTCGTAAGGCTAATGAGTACAGATGGATTTCAAAAGGTAGACGGACAATGATGGTAAATGTCACCATTAAGAAAGCTCGACTTGTCGTTAAGATGTTTTCCGACAAGTTCAAGGAGTTGACTACGATGAGATTTTCTCACTCGTAGCGATGCTAAGAGTCTGTTGGAATTATATTAGCGATTACTGCATTATTTATGAAATCTTGCAGATAGGATGTCAAAACATTGTTTCCTCGACGATTTTAATGAGGAAAGGTTGTATGTGATACAACCGGAAGGTTTTGTCAATCCCGAAAGATGCTAATAAGTATGCAAAGCTCCAGCAATCCTTCTAAGGACTGGAGTGAGCATCTCGGAGTTGGAATGTATGCTTTGATGATGATCAAAAATTTTGGGTTTGTACAAAGTTTATGAGAAACTTGTATTTCCAAAGAAGTGAGTGGGAGCACTATAGAATTTCTGATGAGTATATGTTGTTGACATATTGTTGATCAAAAATGACGTAGAATTTCTGGAAAGCATATAGGGTTATTTTGAAAGTGTTTTTCAATGGAAAGCCTGGATTAAGCTACTTGAACATTGAGCATCAAGATCTATAAGGATAGATCAAAATGCTTAATAATACTTTCAAATGAGCACATACCTT
>NW_025283093.1:0-1175 GCF_018294505.1 Triticum aestivum
TGTGTTAAAAATGCACCATTAAAAGCCGCATCATCAATTTTCAACCCTTTCTGACTTCATTTGTTATTTTTCATGCATTTACTGATTATTTTGAGCTATGAGACCATGAAATTGAAAATCATTTGAAATGAACTCTAAAAAGGTTGAAAGTTGGCATGGTATCATCATTTCACCTACATAGCAGGTGCAAGAAAGTAGAAAGGGTTACGGGAAAAACTGGATGTACTTCATGTACAAAACAGACAATCTCTTTCGAAGTATCAGGGTTTCATACGGAAACTCATCTGTTACGAAGGGATTTCATTTTTTTCAACTTATTTGAACTCTATAGTTTTTCTATGTTCAAAATGCACCATTCAAAGCCACATAATCAATTTTCAACCCTTTCTGACTTCATTTGTTATTTTTCATGCATTTACTGATCATTTTGAGCTATGAGACCATGAAATTGAAAATCATTTGAAATGAACTCTGAAAAGGTTGAAAGTTGGCACGGTATCATCATTTCACCCGCATAGCATGTCCAAGAAAGTAGAGAGGGTTACGGGAAAAACTGGATGCACTTCGTGTACAAAACGGACAATCTCTTTCGAAGTATCAGGGTTTCATATGGAAACTCATCTGTTACAAAGGGATTTTCATTTTTTTGAACCTATTTGAACTCCATATTTTCTCTGTGTTCAAAATGCACCATTCAAAGCCATCATCAATTTTCAACCCTTTCTGACTTCATTTGTTATTTTTCATGCATTTACTGATTGTTTTGAGCTATGAGACCATGAAATTGAAAATCATTTTAAATGAACTCTAAAAAGGTTGAAAGTTGGCATGGTATCATCATTTCACCCACATAGAAGGTGCAAGAAAGTAGAGAGGGTTACGGAAAAAACTGGATGCACTTCATGTACAAAACAGACAATCTCTTTCGAAGTATCAGAGTTTCATAAGGAAACTCATCTATTACAAAGAGATTTCATTTTGTCGAACTTATTTGAACCCTATAGTTTTTCTATGTTCAAAATGCACCATTCAAAGCCACGTCATCAATTTTCAACCCTTTCTGACTTCATTTGTTATTTTTCATGCATTTACTGATTATTTTGAGCTATAAGACCATGAAATTGCAAAGCATTTGAAATGAACTCTGAAAAGGTTGAAAGTTGGCATGGTATCAT
>NW_025283094.1:0-1175 GCF_018294505.1 Triticum aestivum
AGTGGACCTAGGAGTGGCAAGCATAAGGGACGAAGGTGGGGGTAACATGTTGGATGCGATCATAGCAGCACTAAAGCACCAGATCCCATCAGAACTCCGAAGTTAAGCGTGCTTGGGCGAGAGTAGTACTAGGATATGGGTGACCTCCTGGGAAGTCCTCGTGCTGCATTCCTTTTTAATTTTTTTTGCGCCTCATGACAAACATATCACATGTGTGCGATATATATTAACCCCGTTATATTATTTTTTACATTTGCGATATGTTTTAGCTCGCTGCTCATTGGTCACGCGTCTAGAGGCGGCTTTGTGGCGCGAGGAGCGCGTTCTGAAAGGGGTAAAAAAATACGTGTTGCTGCGGTATAGAGGGAGGGGTGGAAACCGTGGTAAACTCGTCTCCGTGTTTGAGGGGGGGGGAGTAAGTAGTATATATAGGGCATTATCCATTATTAGGCAACGGTTGTAATGGTAGTAAGAATGAGAATCATCTTTGAAGTGGACTCGGGAGTGGCAAGCATAAGGGACGAAGGCGGGGGTAACATGTTGGATGCGATCATAGCAGGACTAAAGCATCGGATCCCATCAGAACTCTAAAGTTAAGCGTGCTTGCGCGAGAGTAGTACTAGGGTGGGTGACCTCCTGGGAAGTCCTCGTGTTGCATTTCCTTTTTAATTATTTTTTGCGCCTCATGACAAACATATCACATGTGCGCGATATATATTAACCCCGTTATATTATTTTTGACATTTGCGATATGTTTTAGCTGGCTGCTCATTGGTCACGCGTCTAGAGGCGGCTTTGTGGCGCGAGGAGCGCGTTATGAAAGGGGTAAAAAAATACGTGTTGCTGCGGTATAGAGGGAGGGGTGGAAACCGTGGTGAACTCGTCTCCGTGTTTGAGGGTGGGGAGTAAGTAGTATATATAGAGCATTATCCATTATTAGGCAACGGTTGTAATGGTAGTAAGAATGACAATCATCTTTGTAGTGGACCTGGGAGTGGCAAGCATAAGGGACGAAGGCGGGGGTAACAAGTCGGATGCGATCATACCAGCACTAAAGCACCGGATCCCATCAGAACTCTGAAGTTAAGCGTACTTGGGCGAGAGTAGTACTAGGATGGGTGACCTCCTGGGAAGTCCTCGTGTTCCATTCCCTTTTTAATTATTTTTCGCGCCTC
>NW_025283095.1:0-1175 GCF_018294505.1 Triticum aestivum
AAGTTGCCTCTGGTCATATTTGAATCATAGTGTAACCCCTCTGAGAACCGACGTGGATCGTATTCGAATCAGCGTCGTTAAACAAATTTTCAGAATCACTTGGGGGCTTCCTGTTCAAACATGGGTCGTATTCGAACCAAAGAGAACATAGCTGTCGATACCCTCTTGATTGGCATCGCCAAACCCACTGGGGGCTATATGATCGTATCCGAATCTTAGCTTAACCCCTTTGGACCGAGTTTCTGGTCGTATTCGAACCGGAAGCCCTTAAGTTTTTATATTTTACCACAAACTTGCTTTGATCATGTCAAAGTATGTACTGCCGGGTTTCACTTGCCGGCTTAATTTTGGTTTATCTTGTTAGTTGAGCATCATGGATGTCATCAAGACAAATAAATTCGAGTTAAGGTACCAACCGTGCTACCCGGGCTATTTAACCCGGAAGTATGCTTACAGGCTGTTAAGTGTGTCATCACAGCTATGGTCGAGTATAGTTAGGGACCGATCTTTTTCGGTTCGTATCCCGGGTTATCCATCTCAAACACCTGATTCTCAGGGCGGTAAGCCGCTTTGCGACTTGTAATTTGCCTTTCTATGCAGATATTTAAAGGCACTCTTTAAGGTTGAGAAGGACAAAGGGATAATTCCGACCCGGAGGAGCATCAAAAGAATGACTTCAAAGGATTTCAGCATTCATTACATGCACGATGGCACGGCAGAGATAAATTGTTGCACCTACTCTATTACAAAAATCTTTCAAAGTTTCAAGGATGGGCGTTGTTTGGTGAGCCGCTAGCCGGTTTATGACGCCTGCTGAGTTGAAGTCCCCGGCTCATCTTCTGCTTCGGCTGATCCCAAGGCTTCGAAGGTCGACGACTTCCAGTTGATGCCGCTGAGAGCTTCGAACTGAGCTTCTTCGTCAATTAACCCGTCCGGGTTAATCTCCGGGGCAAAGGTGTGCTGGCGAGCCGGAGGAATCAGATTGATGGCTTCATAGCGAGGGGTTGGAATCCTCTGATTCTCCGCGTTGTATCCCGGCTGATACTTGGTTAAATCGGTGTCGTTCCCGATGATGGTGGCCACCGGGCGCACAGCTTTCACACAAGCCGCGAAGTCCTTCTGGTCGAACGCTGAGCCGTCTTCTTTCAGGCTGGGATAACCCAGGGCGATGTCTG
>NW_025283096.1:0-1175 GCF_018294505.1 Triticum aestivum
CATCATCTCAACGTGAAAACAAAAGGCATGGGCATGAAGTACAGGTAAAGCATGACAAAACATGAATAGTGAGCTATCTCCAGAAAACATTATAACATGCTCACAAGGACATGGCAAAATTGCAAATAATAACAGTTTACAGACTTACTAGAAATAACATCAGGTTGCAATGTTTAGAGCTATCAAACAACATGTTACAAGAACTTAACATGGCAAACAAAGGCGTAAAATGCAAATACTAAATACAAACAACAAAACTCCCTTACTGAACTTATTCCAAAGATCAACAAAATATATGGTAGCATCCATGCAAACATGGCAAATGATAGGACATATTCAAACATGGCAGGAACAACGATAAGTAGGCATGTTGGTGAGCTTGTACCACTCACCACAGAGCAATAAATGGCATTACAAGGTGACCAGCTGTAATATTACATGATTATTAAGATAAAAATGTCAATAGAATGGTCATAGGGTGCATGGATCACTAGCAAAGCTCATGGCAAAATTGAACTTAATGTTAACAGGCTGACAGCAACATTATGTAGCAATTTGAGAGGAAGATTACAACAAGCTACAGCAGGCTCAAAATGTAACCAGGGGCATGGATCGATAGAGCATGACATGCATAACAAAACATCCTTAGTGAACATCTCCAGATTAGGCATAGAATGACTTGTAGCAGCAGGTTTACATAGCATCATGACATAGCAGATTCAGCCTAGCAAAACAGCAACAACAAGTACCCTAGTTCACGAGCTCGATGCACTCGCTATGAGACTCACAAAAATACATGGATTGCACCACTGTAAAGATGGCATGATGTAGCTCAAAACACATGTATACATGAAGCTCATACAATGCACACACAAAATGCAATGAAAAAGACAAAACATCAAGTTATGTTAACATACGACAATTAACATCATATGGCACTCTTCGAAAGATGAATAGGCATCAATATGAACTCAAGAAAGCATGGCACAATGGAACAAAATAAAGGGCATCTCAGAATGAACATTTTGATATATTATACGCACAAAATGGAGCTACATGCAAGAGGTTATGGCAGGATGAATTTGCACACGTAAATCAGGATTCTAGGAACTTGGTCATTTCTTCACCTCGCAGAAAATTGGATGGAGTGGTTTGGGACAGCGCGGTACGGCTCG
>NW_025283097.1:0-1175 GCF_018294505.1 Triticum aestivum
CAAAATAATTAGTAAATGCATGAAAAATAACAAATGAAGTCAGAAAGGAATGCAAAATGATGGTGTGGCTTTGAATGGTGCATTTTGAACACACAAAAAGTCAGGAGTTCAAATAAGTTTAAAAAAATAAAATCCCTTTGTAATAGACGAGTTTCCGTATGAAATCCTGATACTTTGAAAGAGATCGTCCGTTTTGTACACGAAGTGCATCCAGTTTTTGCCGTAACCCTCTCAACTTTCTTGCACATGCTATGTGGATGAAATGATGATACCATGCCAACTTTCAACCTTTTCAGAGTTCATTTGAAATGCTTTTCAATTTTGTCGTCTTATAGCTCAAAATAATTAGTAAATGCATGAAAAATAACAAATGAAGTCAGAAAGGATTGAAAAATGATGATGTGGCTTTGAATGTTGAATTTTGAACACAAAATGTCAGGAGTTCAAATAAGTTTAAAAAAATGAAATCCCTATGTAACAGACGAGTTTCCGTATGAAATCCTGATACTTTGAAAGAGATTGTCCGTTTTGTACACGAAGTGTATCCAGTTTTTGCCGTAACCCTCTCAACTTTATTGCACATGCTATGTGGATGAAATGATGATACCATGCCAACTTTCAACCTTTTTAGAGTTCATTTGAAATGCTTTTCAATTTTAGGGTCTTATAGCTCAAAATAATTAGTAAATGCATGAAAAATATCAAATGAAGTCAGAAAGGATTGAAAAATTATTATGTGGCTTTGAATGGTGCATTTTGAACACACAAAAAGTCAGGAGTTCAAATAAGTTTTAAAAATGAAATCCCTTTGTAACAGACGAGTTTCCGTATGAAATCCTGATACTTTGAAAGAGATTGTCCGTTTTGTACACGAAGTGCATCCAGTTTTTGCCGTAACCCTCTCAACTTTCTTGCACATGCTATGTGGATGAAATGATGATACCATGCCAACTTTCAACCTTTTCAGAGTTCATTTGAAATGCTTTTCAATTTTATGGTCTTATAGCTCAAAATAATTAGTAAATGCATGAAAAATAACAAATGAAGTCAGAAAGGATTGAAAATGATGATGTGGCTTTGAATGTTGAATTTTGAACACACAAAAAGTCAGGAGTGCAAATAAGTTTTAAAAAATGAAATCCCTTTGTAACAGACGAGTTTGTGTATGAAATCCT
>NW_025283098.1:0-1175 GCF_018294505.1 Triticum aestivum
GATCCAAGACCAAGGCAGTCCAGCCTGCGTTCCGGATACTTCTGGAGTAATCCTGATGGTCGAAGGTTATTGGTTGTAGCAACCAGTGGCGGTGCTCCTCTGGGGCGGGCCGTGTGGTGCGTATCTTCGTGGGCGCCATTCTGTTTTTCCCTTTTGTCACCTGAAGTAAATTTACTGTTTTGACTTCTTGTGGGAACTTCTTTTGTTCTCCGGTGTTCTGATTATGGGGTGCGTCGTCATCCTCGTTTGGTGTGTCGAGCCCCTTGTGTTCGGCATTGAGTTTGCCAGACTGCTTGAAGACCCAACAATCTCTATGGGTGTGGTTTGCAGGTCTCCCGGGAGTACTGTGTATTTAACATATTTTGTCCAAGATTTTGTTGAGGTTGGATAGCTCGTCCCTGTCATCTTTGGGGGGCTGCTTTTTCTGATTTTGTCGAGAGCTTTTGAATCCCGCGTTGACTGCCGTGCTCATCGGGCTGTTGTCTTTGATCTGGCGCAGTTCTTTGTTACGGCGCGGTTTCGCGTTTCCATCTCTGAGTTCGGACGTATTCGGGTCGCTGGTGCTGCTTCTTGCCAACCAGCTATCCTCTCCTGCACAAAAGCGGGTCATGAGGCTTGTTAATGCGGCCATTGTTCTTGGCTTTTCTTGGCCGACGTGCCTGGCTAGCCATTCGTCTCGGACGCTATGTTTGAAAGCTGCTAGGGCTTCAGCGTCCGGACAGTCGACTATCTGATTCTTTTTAGTAAGAAATCTGTTCCAGAGTTTTCCAGGCTGACTCTCCGGGTTGTTGAGTTATATTACTCATATCGTCTGCGTCCGGGGGTCGGACATAGGTCCCTTGGAAATTTGTCCGGAAAGCATCCTCGAGCTCTTCCCAACTTCCCACGGTGTTTTCGGGGAGGCTTTTAAGCCAATGCCGGGCTGGCCCTTTGAGCTTGACGGGTAAGTATTTTATGGCGTGAATGTCAACTCCTCTAGCCATGTGTATATGGAGGATATAGTCCTCGATCCAGACTCCAGGGTCTATTGTTGCGTTGTATGCTTCTATGTTTACGGGCTTGAATCCCGCTGGAAATTCATGATCCAGTACCTCATCGGTAAAACATAGTGGATGTGCGGCGCCCCTGTATATATGTGTGCCACGGTGTTCGGATATTTTTTGCGTTGCATTGCT
>NW_025283099.1:0-1175 GCF_018294505.1 Triticum aestivum
TGCCCTTGGCTTGGCCCAAAACCCCTCGCAGCGCCACTCCGGCGAGCTCCCGCCGCAGTTTTGGTCGTCGCCGGCCGAACTCCGGCGACTGCCGACGTGGCACGCCTAATTAGCACTAATGACGCCTAAACACCCCCCCCCACAGCCACTGACAGTGGGCCCCGTAGTGGGTCAAAGCCCGGGTCAACGCGGGATTAGCCCCTGTGTCACTGACGTGTGGACCCCACACGTCAGGTTTGACCCGAGCCAGCCCAGTTGACCCTGCTGACGTCACTGTGACGTGGGGCTGACGCAATAAGTATTTTCTGGATTTAAAAATAATCAGGAAATTCCAGAAAATGCCTAAAACTTCAATAAATCATAGAAATTCAACCGTAACTCCAAATTAAATAATTTATATATGAAAAATTATCAGAAAAATTCAAGGAATCCATCTGTACCATTTTCATGCATGTCAGAACAACTTATAGGTGCTGTTTAGCACAAATCATATAAAGGGCATTTAAATAAGCACATATGGAGTTTGAATTTGAATCTTGTATTCAAACCAACTTCATTTAATCTGTTGCTAGTTGCATTAGCCCAAAACACATTCATTTTGCCATGTCATGATCATGCATCATATTGTGCATTGCATTGATTGTGTTCCTTTCTGTGTTGCTGGTATTTGTCCCCTCTCGATAGACGTGATACCGATGACATGATCGTTGACACTGATGAAGACTCAATGTTATCTTCAGAAGTGCCAGGCAAGCAAAACCCCCTTGTTCATTCCGATACAATCCTACTCTCTCGCTCCTGCTCTCTTTTACTGCATTAGGACAACAACGACATATTTGATACTTGCTGCGGTAGCTGAACCCCTTTATCCTTTGCATGACCTGTCATTGCCACAGTAAATAGATGAAACCCACTAGCATGAGTAGGAATTGTTTGAGCCCTGATGTGCCTACTCATTCATGCTTGTTTGTCATGCCTGCTACTGCTTAGAGTTGAGTCAGGTCTGATTCATCGGGGATGAATCAGAGGCGTGTGAACATGTCCCCATGTGTGTGAGCTAAGTGTGTGAACACGTTTTGGTAAAGGTAGCGGTGAGAGGCCATGTAGGAGTACATGGTGGGTTGTCTCATTGCAGCCGTCCTTAGGAACTGAGTTCTGTGTTTGTGATCCATGAC
>NW_025283100.1:0-1175 GCF_018294505.1 Triticum aestivum
CCAAACGAGTTGGAAGATGCCTGATAATTCGGATCAGACAGGTTGAGTGGGCATCGGAAGAAACCCTTCAAAGGATAAAGTTTTTCAGGAGAACAAGTCACCTCTGGACGACGTTTCCGGGTTGGTGTGTCTGGTAAACCGGACGAAGTGATCTGCTGGCCACTGTGCCGGGTTGTGCGATGTTCTGCAGCTTGCTGTGTCTTCAAAGAAAATTTTGGATCCAAATGAGCAAGGGGGTGAGATTGTTTTACTTTCCGAACCGTGCGGCGAACTCTTTGAACCGGCACAAGATCTGAATCGGAAGAAAGAGTGATTACCTCAACAGGATCTGCGTGGCTGGCCTCAGCGTCATCCTGAGAATAATCATTGTCAATAAGATGTACGAATAAGGAACCAAGCGAGTCAAGTTCTACCTCTGCGTCTGATTCCTCATCTTCTGGCGGATCAGAAGACTCGGCGGTTTTCTTCTTGGAAATCTTCTTGGTGTCCTTAGTCTTTGCATGAGGAGCTCTGGCCGGTTTAGTCCGCTTCCAGAAGGAGTTGTTGGCCTGTGACATGAAGGCAAAGAAATATTAGCACATAAGTTAAAGCGGGGGCGGATCAGTAAATATTAAAATAAACTTTACCGCTAGCGGTGGATTGGAGACGCAGAAAGGCGGCAACCCGGTTTGACTGCATACAGTGATTGTTTCATCGAGCATCTTCTTCACCGATTCAGTAACTTCAAGATCTGTCATTACTACTTCATGATAGCATTGAGGGTCTTTGACGTTGCCAGTGTATTCATGCATCAATCCGGGGCGGCGGCTTAAAGGAAAAATGCCCCAAGATACCCAGCAGTGGACAAGGTCAATGCCCGTCAAACAGTTGGCCATGAGAGCCCGGAGCTTGGCGATTTGAGGTGCAAAGTTTTTCCGTTCCACGGCAGACAAGCGTAAAGGTAATGGGTGACCGTTGCTAAGCCGGTGGGGACGGTAACCCGGCAGAGGATTTTCTCCATCAGGGGCAGTGTTCCGACAGTAAAACCAAGTCTGGTTCCAATCTTTAGGATGGCTATGATGTTTGGCATGTGGGAAGTCAACTTATTTCCTCTTCTGAATTGAAACGCCACCAAGCTCTGTGTTGGGACCATCAGAGAACTCTGTACGACGGTTCAAGTGGAAAAAATCCCAGAA
>NW_025283101.1:0-1175 GCF_018294505.1 Triticum aestivum
AAAAAAAAAAGAGCGAAAAAAAAAATTTCAGAGTGTGCTTTTCCCTTGTTTCCGTGCCGCGCCGTGATTTTGTTGGTGTTCTAGGCTCGCGTCTCTAGCACAGTCTAGCCTAGGACCAGCACAGTACCGTCGTTGAGCGTTTATTCAACTTTGCATCTCTGAATTGATTATTGCTGACCCTTTTTGCTACCATATTATAAGCCTTCCCAGCTCCACATACATCTACGTCGTGCGTTTGACTCTCCCTGGTAATCGCTCTATCCAAGCTTTGAGAGTTTTTGACTACAACGGTTGCCGATCACCGCCTGCTGCTGGGTAAGAACTGGTAAGAATTTGAGATTTGCTTGACGGATTTGTGACACCCACCACCACCATTTGTTCGTAGTCTGTAGGATCATATTCTTGTGTGTTTCTATTGCTGCTAACCATGCCAGGATCACAAGCCGACGAGATTGACTGGGAGAACTTATCGAACAAGGAGCTTCATGATAAGTTTCAGCACATGATGACTGAACAGGTGCAAGATGTGCTGAATAATTTTGAAGAGGCCATGGAGAAGATCACTGGCTTTGAGAAGACGTTCGAAACAAAGCTCGATAACAAGTTTAATGAATTGCTCGCGCGTCTTCCACCACCACCAACCGCTGCAGCTAACGCACCTCTCCAACAACAACAACGTGTGCCTCCACGTCGCGAAGCAGACCTCCGCCGAGCAAGCCGTGTTCCTCTTGCGTTTGGCCAAACTGTTGGTGCTGCTGTTGATACTTCTGTGGCTCCTGCTGCTGATGCGGAGGAGGATGATTATGTGGGAGACTATGAGGATGAGGTTGATCAAAATCAACACTACGTGCAGCCACCTGTACCACCACCAGCAGGTCGACCTCAGGTATATATTCGTAATGGTAGGCCTGCACCACCACCTCAGGTACGCGATGATGTCCATATTCCTAAACTGAAATTGAATATTCCACCATTTGAGGGTAGATATGTTCCAGATATATATCTTACTTGGGAGTTAGAAACTGAACAACGATTTACATGTTTACAATATCCTGAGGAGAGACGAGTTGCTGCTGCTGTTTGTGCTTTCACTAGTTTTGCATGTGTATGGTGGTCTGAACATTGTAGATTATATCCTATTCCAACTACTTGGGCTGCTTTGAAAACTGCTATGC
>NW_025283102.1:0-1175 GCF_018294505.1 Triticum aestivum
ACTTTTATTGTTATCATTAATTTGAATTTGAATTTAGGACCGGTTTTTGTTCTAACGATAAATTAGTAGCAGTAACCGTGGTGACGTGGCACCATTAGCATGGGATCACTGTAGCTTAATTATCCGGGCGTTACAAATCTCCTCCACTACAAGAAATCTCGTCCCGAGAATTAAGAGGGGGACTAAGGGGGAAAGGTCTGGTAGCGAAAAACCTAACGAGTCTTCTCGGTCTTGGCTTCCCTTTCGAAGAGGTTGACCCCTTTCGTTGATGTCTTCATTTCACTGCTTCAAGTCACCATGATCGATTTGTCATCCTTTCTTCGGGATCTCCATCGTACTTACGAATAGGTAAGGGGCAGCTCTACAACGATAGGATGTTACAAGGGAAAATCTTCTAGGGGTTTCCCAAGTATGAACATATGAGTATCTGTCGAGTTGAACAAATGAAACACATCGAGAGCAAAGTAAGACGGTGCAATAAGAAGTTTCAAGCGGATAGGCAATCGTTCATTGCCTAAAACAGAGTACGAGAGGGGTTCAGAGCAACGGGAATAAGTATTGTGTCCGATACCAGAATAGATCAACAGGTAAGTGGCCCGTGAATTACAAACATAGTCAAGCACGAGGAATAACTCTGACAACAGGGTGTACAGGAGAGTCAGGTTTCGATCCTGTGGAACTGTGGGTTATGGGCCCACCATGTGGGTTAAAAATAGGAGCGGTGACATCTCGCACGGTCACAATAGCAAGGCAGGTCAGAGGGTAGCCTATCAGCTATGTCGGCACAATGTCGGTACCAGGGGCGAGGGACGAAGAGAACCATTTTCCTGCTCGTTGAACGAGGCGGACCAATAGGCAAAGTTCTCGTCCATCGGTGGTGACCGGAATGCTATCGACAATTTCAACAGGGTCTTACTGACAGAGTTGTACAACGAGGTGTTTACATAAGCAGGAGAATTACCACTGCTTGATTAAGTAGTTTACAAGAAAGTTTGAACAAAACAACGGGAAGGAAAATGTGCTTAAACACGTATAACAGGGGTATATCCTTCCCAAGGACAAGCAAAGCATGATATCCATGACAGGATATTATGTAGAAAACTCCTTAGGTAGGGGAGAGAAATTTCATGACATTACCCATACAACGGTGTTCGGATAAATGATAATTAAAATTT
>NW_025283103.1:0-1175 GCF_018294505.1 Triticum aestivum
GCGCGGCCGGCCTAGGCGCCACGCTGTCTCGTCGTACGCGCGGCCGGCCTCGCGCGCCGTCCCGTACATGCCGGGGCCAAGCCGGAGATCGCCGGAGCGTATCTCCGCGTAGTAGCCGTCGTTGGGGCGCAGACGGACGCCGCGGTAGCCGGACGCTCCTCGGCGGCGCGGCGGCATGGTGGCGCGTCGGTGGCGGGGCGCTGAGGCGGCGGAGGCGCGTCGGTGGCGGGGCGCTGGAGCGGCGTGTGGCAGAGAGAGGAAGAGGAGAAGAGGAGGCGTGGAGAGGCGCGTGGCGCGCGCCGCACTTTATAGGCGCGCCGGAAGCGGTGCGCAAAATATGGCGCGCGAGCTGGCGCCTTTTCGCGCGCGCGCAAGCGGTTCCCGCGCGTGTGGTTTTCCCGCCCCCGCTGGAACGCGGCAAAACGCCCCGCGCGCGCTAAAGACTGCGTTTACCGCGCGCGCGTCGTTTTCGTTGGAGATGCTCTGATGGCCGGATAGTGCACGCGTCGGTTAGTTGGTTAGTGCGTGAGTGGCACAAAATCTGGGCAGGTTGTTGCTCCAGCTGAGTGCATTCTTGTGTGTGGGGCCGTATGCTACTTAAGCACTTATACTCACACGTTTGTTTCATGGGAGTCCAGAGAGATAATAGGTCAAGATGCAGGCGTTCGTCGCCGGAAAATCCTTTGTGTGCTCCACTGTCCTTCTTCTTCTTCCTTGCGTTCTCGTCGAGAGAGAAAAAAGTGAACGTGCAGCTGAAGGTGTTCCGGACTCCAATAGGCTGGGCCAACTTTGGACGAAGCTGCTGACGTTCTCAACCACGATTCCCTGCACCGTCAGCGCCTCTGCGTCCGACTATATGGTGATCGCGTTGCAGGCGGCGCGTCTTACAGCGCCTGCTTCTCGGCTACAAAGTTGGCGTTCTCCGCGACCATGGCCGCGAGCTCACCATAGATTTGGCCCTCGGGCAGCCAATGCTGTTAACATCGGCTGCTCCTCCGCCATGATAGAAAACCAACTCGTTTTCAAAAGCACGACGAAGTACGTAGTACCCCTCGACTTAACTACAAATCGTACACGGATACTAATGGTTCTTTTTATTTAATGGAAACACGGATACGAATTCTAACGTGACTCAAACTAGTACTACTACTCCAAAGTCCAAACCAAATAGGGAT
>NW_025283104.1:0-1175 GCF_018294505.1 Triticum aestivum
CTTTTCATTTGCACGATACATGAAGAATAATAAGAGGCAGAAAGTGCAAGTAACACTTGCATGATCATGCAAGTCTTTTTGAGCACCTCCATTTGTCCTAGGAATGTCATAATTTTCTGAAGAGTATTCACTTCGGAAAGCAGGAGCTAAAAACCTATTTTAGCCTGTTTATGCTATCAGCATTCTTGCTGATGTCCATGTTCTGCTCGAGGATATCAAAGAGCAGAAACAAAGAATCAGGTAAATTTTGAACCCCGTTGAAGAATTGATTGGAGGGAGCTAGCTCTTTAGCTCAGTATGGGATATAGTGTTCACCATTTGTTACTGCAAATGAACCAAGTGGTTCACCTATATGTAAGCTTACGCGCACCTTTGGAAGGAGCGGCAGTCCCTCATGGAGTGCGTAGACCTCTTGACCCCATCCCTGTCGGTAAAGCTTGTTGGAAATATGAGCAAACTACTATGAGTTTTAATCCAAATAAACAGATGATAAATCATGACAGCAGTAGCAAAGATTAAACTAATCATGTGAAATAGCATAGTAGATGAACAAATGACATCTAGGGCACATACTAGAAACATGAATTCTACCATGATCTCGAATAGGAAGGATAGAATCACATACGGTGCAGCGGGTGCAGCACCGCCGGTGTTGACGTTGTCGCCCATGTCGTCGAGGATGAGGTTGCCGAGGTTGGGGAAGAAGTCGTCGTTCGCGAAGTCGTCGCTGCGAGCAGTCGCGCAAGTGCGCTCCCCAAAAACCTGATCGCCCCTCTCCCATACACGATCATGAGAGGCAGGGTTCCAGAGGCCTGCTGTCCCTTCTCCCGGTGCACGCCCAAAGGAGGGATGGAGAAGACTAGCTTGGCGGCTCAATGATCTGGAACAGTGGTGAGAAACCATACAAAGCGGCAACTACTAGGGTAGACGTCTTCCTGACTATATAGTGCGGGCCGGGTAGGTCATGGGAGTTAACCCCACGTCCGAGTTGTCACGATCCAAAAGAATCGGAAATGGTTCAGTAATTAACTCGTCCATTGCTTATTAATTAGTGACTCATTAATTTTTCCCGAGCAGCAAAAATATAGACAACATGCATAGCTCTGTCCTCGGCTCGCCTCAATCCTGCAACCCGCGACGCGGTGCGGCATCGGCTTCGATCTCGACGTGGACTC
>NW_025283105.1:0-1175 GCF_018294505.1 Triticum aestivum
GTATTCAAACAACTATTCAGAGTTCCTAGAGCTCCTTGTACGGCCTGTTGGAAAACCCGCTGTCGGACCTGATTCATTGCCCTTTGTTTTTCAAAATAAAGGGTTTCGTTTTTAGACTTTTCCAATTGTTCCAAACTAATAGAAGTAGCATTAATCAAATTTGCTTTTTCTCGTTCTATCTCAGAGTATCCATTCATTCGATACTCATCCGCTTCTAGTTCGACTTTCTGTAATCGAATCCGAGCTTTTTCGAGTTGCTCAATGGTCCCTCTACGCAATTCTTCTGAATTTCGAATAGTACTCAAGATCCTCTGTTTTCGATTATCTAATAAATCTTTTAATGAAAGTAGATTATTTTGTAAGTTTACAACTTTTATGATCTCTTCCCGAACCAAACATGAATCTTTCGATTCATTTGGCTCTCACGCTCCTTTTTTTTTCTATAGCTATTTCCATATCTTTTTTTAAGTAATGAGCCTATCCTCTATCTTCTTTTTTATGTTTATATTTCAATATACCGAAACCTATATAAGACTAGATAAATATTAAGAGGACTCTTCCGCCTAGATAAAAATATATCATGGTCAGCAAAGTTGTTTCTTTATTTTTATTTGCCCTCTAGTTAATAATTTCAATTTCATTAAGAAAAACTAACTAAATAAATGGAAAATGAAAATTAATAGAATTCTTTTTTTTCCTTCAAATCCAAAAAATTTCTCTTTTTTATACATAGGTCGTCGATTCGGCATTGGTTAAAAAAGGGCAGGGTGCCCCCTTTTTTTTTCTAGTAAATAGTTCAAACCATTTTATCGATATGAGTGTTCTATATCAGATAAATTTTACATTAGCTATTTCCCGTTTAAATTCGGTACTAATACTAATATAGTTGTAGAAAGAGTACCTCTTTTTGCCTGGACTTCAAGCAGTTTAGCTTTAACCGTGTTAATGGTCTCACATTCTTGGTTTATAGAGAATCAAAGTTGATTTACCAATGAGTCGCGAAATGCTATGGTTCTTCCATATGATTTCTGAATTTATTCAGAAGTAATTCGTCGAGATCGTGCACCCTTTTCTTATTTATCCAAAAAATACTAAAAAATATTATAAAGTGCAGCCGGATAGATCCAATCTATTCTTGAAATAGACAACTCGCACACACTCCCTTTCCAAAAAAA
>NW_025283106.1:0-1175 GCF_018294505.1 Triticum aestivum
CAACATGCCATGGTACAAATTTTTTTCCCGTTTGGGGCAGGTTTGGGTATATGCTTCTCACAAACCGGATCTTCTCACAACAAGCATGATAGTTTTCGGTAGGGAACGTCCCATCTTTGTGGACGAAACGATATCCATTGCGTCTTATTGCTTTCAAATTTTTTCTGCTGTCAACATAGAACAACAGGAGTGTTGTGTGATTTTTTGTCATTTTTTGGGGTTCGTTTGGACATTTTTAGGCATTAACTGAGTTTTCAATGCATTTTATGTGCATAAGTAAAACTTGAACTAAATGCACATGCTCCAGTGCATATAAATTGGTTGAAAAATCAAATCTGTGTGCTTCGGTGCATGCTTAGGTCCCATGCAAGATATGGGAATGAATTTTAAACACCGGGGCACCGTTGATTGCTGGCAAAACATTGAGATGCCTGGTTTTTAAATTCTAGTAAATCCAAAAGTTGTCTGAAATTCATGAAACTTGACATGCTATCATGGAGCGGCATCAACATGTCGTGGTACAAATTTTGTCCCATTTGGGGCACGTTTGGGTATATGCTTCTCACAAACCGGAGCTTCTCACAACAAGCATGATTGTTTTCGGTAGGGAACATCCCACCTTTGTGGACGAAGCAATATCCATTGCCTCTTATTGCTTTCAAATTTTTTTCTCATGTCAACATAGAACAACAGGAGCGTTGTGTGATTTTTTGTGATTTTTCGGGGTCAGTTTGGACATTTTTATGCATTAACTGAGTTTTCAATGCATTTTATGTGCATACTTCAAATTTGAACTACATGCACATGCTCC
Source organism: Triticum aestivum (assembly GCF_018294505.1). NCBI lineage: Eukaryota > Viridiplantae > Streptophyta > Magnoliopsida > Poales > Poaceae > Triticum > Triticum aestivum. The sequence goes on from NW_025283106.1 coordinate 812, forward strand.
AGTGCATATAAATTGGTTGCAAAAACAAATCCGTGTCCTTGGGTGCATGCTTAGGTCCCATGCAAGAAATGAGAATGAATTTCAAACACCGGGGCACCGTTGATTGCCGACAAAACATTGAGATGTCTGGTTTTTAAATTCTAGTAAATCCAAAACTCGTCTGAAATTCATGAAACTTGGCATGCTATCATGGAGCGGCATCAACATGCCGTGGTACAAATTTTGTCCCATTTGGGGCAGGTTTGGGTATATGCTTCTCAGAAACCGGAGCTTCTCACAACAAGCATGATGGTTTTCGGTAGGGAACATCCCACCTTTGTGGACGAAACGATATCCATTGCCTCTTATTGCGTTCAATTTTTTT
>NW_025283107.1:0-1175 GCF_018294505.1 Triticum aestivum
TCACACAAACACCTAACCACTCTCCTTCCCCTACCTCACTCCACTCCTGCCGCTCTTGACCCAACAGCGGCGGCATCCTCTCCACTCTCCTTCCCCTCACCCACTGTACTGTCTGTGCTCTTGCCCCCACGGCGGTGATGTCTACTACACAATCTTCTTCTTATAGACGTTGCCGGGCCTGCAAGTGCACAGGTTTGTAGGACAGTAGCAAATTTCTCTCAAGTGGATGACCTAAGGTTTATCAATCCGTAGGAGGCGTAGGATGAAGATGGTCTCTCTTAAACAACCCTGCAACCAAATAACAAAGATTCTCTTGTGTCCCCAACACACCCAATACAATGGTAAATTGTATAGGTGCACTAGTTCGGCGAAGAGATGGTGATACAAGTGCAATATGGATGGTAGGTAAAGGTTTTTGTAATCTGAAATTATCAAAACAGCAAGGTAACTAATGATAAAAGTGAGCGTAAACGGTATTGCAATGATAGCAAACAAGGCATAGGGTTCATACTTTCACTAGTGCAAGTTCTCTCAACAATAATAACATAGATAGATCATATAACAATCCCTCAACATGCAACAAAGAGTCACTCCAAAGTCACTAATAGCAGAGAACAAACGTAGAGATTATGGTAGGGTACGAAACCACCTCAAAGTTATTCTTTCGGATCGATCTATTAAAGAGTTCGTACTAGAATAACACCTTAAGACACAAATCAACCAAAACCCTAATGTCACCTAGATACTCCATTGTCACCTCAAGTATCCGTGGGCATGGTTATACGATATGCATCACACAATCTCAGATTCGTCTATTCAACCAACACAAAGTACTTCAAAGAGTGCGCCAAAGTTTCTACCGGAGAGTCAAGAATGTGTGCCAACCCCTATGCATAGGTTCATGGGCGGAACCCGCAAGTTGGTCATCAAAACATACATCAAGTGGCACATGATATCCCATTGTCACCACAAATAAACACGACAAGACATACATCAAGTGTTCTCATAAAAGACTCAATCCGATAAGATAACTTCAAAAGGGAAACTCAATTCATCACAAGAGAGTAGAGGGGGAGAAACATCATAAGATCCAACTACAACAGCAGAGCTCGGGATACATCAAGATCGTGCCATAGAGGGAACACGAGAGAGAACACGAGAGAGAGAGAGAGAGA
>NW_025283108.1:0-1175 GCF_018294505.1 Triticum aestivum
GACCAAGTTTATAGAAAACAATATGAATATTTACAATAAAAAATCTATATAATGTGACAAATATAATCAATGATGGAACTAATGGTATTGATTGGGTATGGTATAATATAAACGTATCAATGTTTTAATATCATACACACAGCTCAGAATTGTATTATGCAATGAAGATAAATAGAAGCAGAAGAGTGTCTACCTAAACAAAAGATAATTAATTAACACTTTTGACGTACTAAGGATGATGGTATAGCATATGCGAAGGCCACCATACTATTTACACAATAAAACACAGAAACGAAACCTGTTGTCTAGTGGTGGACAGTAAAACACAAATATTTTGTACACATCCTCTTCATGAAGTTTCATTATAACTTGATCTCCGCCGAATATTTTCTTAATATCTTTATGGCAGGGATAGGGACGGCCCGGACGTGTCAGGGGAGAGGGGAGGGGGGGAGAAGGGGTCTTGAGATTGACTAAGTTACCCATAGATGCCTTGTTGTCGACGAGCATGTCGCATATCACTAGAAGATAAGATCATTAAATCCTACCCCTTCCGTTTCTAAATATAATTCTTTTTAGAGATTTGAATATGGACTACGTACGGATACATATAGATCTATTTTAAAGTGTAGATTCACTTATTTTACTATGTACATAGTCCATATTAGAATCTAAAGACTAAGGGAAGGAGTAGAATAAATCTACGGAAGTACGAGCACACCTGCCTGTTGAGTGCTCTATGTGTTCGTATATACACATGTACTCTAATCTATGTCCATCTCATTAGGGTTTAGTCCGGGACGTGATGATCTCCCTGTACATCTATATATATACTGACATTGGATGCCGGTGAATATATGTGTGTTGCATCCTATCATCTCTCTCCATGATCAGCCTAACCACGCCCCCTCTCCCTAGCCGTGGTGCCGCCGGTCCTCAAGACCCACCTCTGCCTCTATTCCTCTCCCCAGCCACGCCGCTGCCGCTCGACCCCCTCACCCGAACCGTGCCGCCGCCTCACCACTTCCCTCTCTGTTGCACCGCTGCAGCTCGCAAACGCCCTTCCACCTGAGCTCCGTTGCTCCTTCCTACCTCCACGCCGCGCCACTGCTGCTCGTCTTCTCCCCAACTGAGCCACGCCGCCACTACCCACTCTCCCTCTCCACCTCCGCCAC
>NW_025283109.1:0-580 GCF_018294505.1 Triticum aestivum
AGACCCTAAAATTGAAAAGCATTTCAAATGAACTCTAAAAAGGTTGAAAGTTGGCATGATATCATCATTTCATCCACATAGCATGTGCAAGAAAGTTGAGAGGGTTACGGCAAAAACTGGATGCACTTCGTGTACAAAACGTACAATCTCTTTCAAAGTATCAGGATTTCATCCGGAAACTCGTCTGTTACAAAGGGATTTCATTTTTTAAAACTTATTTGAACTCCTGACTTTTTGTGTGTTCAAAATGCACCATTCAAAGCCACATCATCATTTTTCAATCCTTTCTGACTTCATTTGTTATTTTTCATGCATTTACTAATTATTTTGAGCTATAAGACCCTAAAATTGAAAAGCATTTCAAATGAACTCTGAAAAGGTTGAAAGTTGACATGATATCATCATTTCATCCACATAGCATGTGCAAGAAAGTTGAGAGGGTTACGGCAAAAACTTGATGCACTTCGTGTACAAAACGGACAATCTCTTTCAAAGTATCAGGATTTCATCCGGAAACTCGTGTGTTACAAAGGGATTTCATTTTTTTAAACTTACTTGAACTCCTGACTTTTTTTTGTTC
>NW_025283109.1:590-1175 GCF_018294505.1 Triticum aestivum
TTCATTTGTTATTTTTCATGCATTTACTAATTATTTTTAGCTATAAGACCCTAAAATTGAAAAGCATTTCAAATGAACTCTAAAAAGGTTGAAAGTTGGCATGATATCATCATTTCATCCACATAGCATGTGCAAGAAAGTTGAGAGGGTTACGGCAAAAACTGGATGCACTTCGTGTACAAAACGTACAATCTCTTTCAAAGTATCAGGATTTCATCCGGAAACTCGTCTGTTATAAAGGGATTTCATTTTTTTAAACTTATTTGAACTCCTGACTTTTTGTGTGTTCAAAATGCACCATTCAAAGCCACATCATCATTTTTCAATCCTTTCGGACTTCGTTTGTTATTTTTCATGCATTTACTAATTATTTTGAGATATAAGACCCTAAAATTGAAAAGCATTTCAAATGAACTCTGAAAAGGTTGAAAGTTGGCATGGTATCATCATTTCATCCACATAGCATGTGCAAGAAAGTTGAGAGGGTTACGGCAAAAACTGGATGCACTTCGTGTACAAAACGTACAATCTCTTTCAATGTATCAGGATTTCATACGGAAACTCGTCTGTTACAAAGGGATTTCA
>NW_025283110.1:0-1175 GCF_018294505.1 Triticum aestivum
AGATGCCATCTTTTGTAAAGAGTGGTACTATTATGTAAACTCTTTGATGTTGCTATTTATAATAATGGTGGTTGAAATATATATTTCATGTGATTGTTTTCTAATTTTTGAAGTGATTATATACAATTATTTTTTATAGTTTAATTTGTACGAAACAATATTAATTTGCCCAGTAATGCAATATTTTAAAATAATGATTCCTAGGGTTTGTAAACCCAAGGGATCTAAACTGGGCTAACAACGGTCGCCGTTACACAATATTTCCCTAGGGAAGGAAACTAACCCAAAGGTTATCAACTTTACAAGTTAGCATGCGGGCCACCTGTCGCTTGTGTCCCTAGGGTATAGAACCCAAGGGAAAGAGGACTATACCTAAGGTATTCCTTCTTCACCCTAGTGAAACCGAGATTTCCCCACCATTCGTGCCCTAGGGCGATTTCCCTAGGGGATACACTAGGGAAACCCCTTTCCCTAGCGTTTTTACCTGCTTGCTTAGGGTATCCGACCCTAGGGCTATTTGCAAAATCTAGTAGTGACTTCATATGTAAAGTCGGTATCCCACTGGTCTATTTCTTGGTTTATCGTGTGTTTTGCCAAAGAAGGCTATGTGTGACACCAGCGTATGGGTTGGTAGCAAGCCCACTAAAACATTCATAGGGTCGAACTGGAAGTGGAAGGCACCTGGTAGAGGTGGGAGAGGGTTTAGTCCCACCTCAAAAATTGACAAGAACCTAGACCATCATATAAGAAATCCCTCATGGAACACTTAGATGAGATGGCAAGACATATAACGTGTGCGCGAGAGGATCACCGCGACTTCTTTTTTCTTAACACACTACAATCGAAGTCGCGTAGGGGAGGAGGGAGGGTAGATGCATCGAGGCAGCCTCCGGGGGCGGCGACCTTGATAGATTGGCACGGTCGACGACAGTGTGGGTTCGGGCCTCAGGTGGCGAAGAACTAGGTCGGGGATGAAGGCGAAACAACGATTGCGGCGGAACTCCGATGGCGGCTGACGAGGTCAAAAGAGAAGAGGAGTGGGCTGGTCGAGCGAGGAAGGTGAGGATACGATATGGATGAATTGGCGCGGACCCTTTGGTCAGTCCTACGTGGCGAGCGCATCTGAGCAAGCCCAGACGTTCCCATAGCCACCCTAAATATTGGTCAGGTATAGA
>NW_025283111.1:0-1175 GCF_018294505.1 Triticum aestivum
TACGTGTAAGGTTGGTCCGGGCCGCTTCATCCCACAATACCGTTGAGCAAGAAAAGACTAGTAGAGGCAAGTAAGATGACAAAATCCACGCCCACAACAAAGTTGTGTTCTACTCGTGCAAAGAGAACTACGCATAGACCTAGCTCATGATGCCACTGTTGGGGAACGTTGCAGAAAATTAAAATTTTCCTACGGTTTCACCAAGATCCATCTATGAGTTCATCTAAGCAACGAGTCTAGGGAGAGAGTTTGCATCTACATACCACTTGTAGATCGCGTGCGGAATCTTGCAAGGTGATGATGTAGTCGTACTCGACGTGATCCAAATCACCGATGACCAGCGCCGAACGGACGGCACCTCCGCGTTCAACACACGTACGGGACGGGAGACGTCTCCTCCTTCTTGATCCAGCAAGGGGGAAGGAGAGGTTGATGAAGATCCAGCAGCACGACGGCGTGGTGGTGGATGCAGGGCGTCACAGCAGCAGGGCTTCGCCGAGACTACGAGGGAGAGACGTAACGGGGGAAGGAGGAGGCGCCAGGGGCTGGTGTATGAAGTCCCTCCTCTCCCCCACTATATATAGGGGTGCCAGGGGGGGCGCCGGCCCTAGTAGATGAGATCTACTAGGGGGGGCGGCGGCCTAGGGGAGGTTTCCCTCCCCCCCAAGGCACCTAGGGGTGCCTTCCACCACTAGGACTCCTGCTAGGGGGAAACCCTAGGCGCATGGGCCTATAGGGGATGGTGCCCTTGGCCCATGATGGCCAAGGCGCACCCCCTACAGCCCATGTGGCCCCCCGGGACAGGTGGCCCCACCCGGTGGACCCCCGGGACCCTTCCGATGGTCCCGGTACAATACCGATAACCCCGAAACTTGTCCCGATGCCCGAAATAGCACTTCCTATATATAATTCTTTACCTCCGGACCATTCTGGAACTCCTCGTGACGTCCGGGATCTCATCCGGGACTCCGAACAACATTCGGGTTTCTGCATATACATATCTTCATAACCCTAGCGTCACCGAACCTTAAGTGTGTAGACCCTACGGGTTCGGGAGACATGCAGACATGACCGAGACGCTCTCAGTCAATAACCATCAGCGGGATCTGGATACCCATGATGGCTCCCACATGCTCCTCGATGTTGTCATCGGATGAACCACTATGTCGAGGATT
>NW_025283112.1:0-1175 GCF_018294505.1 Triticum aestivum
GAGTGAGAGAGAGCAGGGGGGAGGCGTGGCGTCGTCCAGGGGCATCGAGGCGAGGAGGGGAGGGCAGGCAGGCAGGGAGAGAGGTGGCGTGGCGCGGTGGCGCGCGCGCGCCGGCCACACTCCCCTCCCTCTGTCGGGACGAAGACGACAGAGGAGGGAGACGGGCTGGGCCGCCTGCTGGCTGGGCCGGCCAGCTGGCTGGGCTGCACAGGGAGGAGCCCAGGTAAGCTTCTCCCTTTTATTTTTTTTCTGTTTTCTAATTTCTGACATTTGTTTTGATTTAAATAATATATTAAATCATTTATTTAACTTATGCCAATTTTTGCAGGGGCTAGATATATTATTCCAGAGCTCCTTTATAATTGGCATAATATTTGGACATATATTAATATATATAGAAATATATTTCCAATGCAAATATTTATGCATTAATTCCAAATGCCCAAAATAAATGTCCATGAGCCACTAAAAATATTGGTTTGATTATTATCTCTGCCCAATATTTTCAGAGAGAAACATGAGCATTTTCTTGGACCCTTTTGGAGAAATTTTTATTTGGGTCATTTTCAAAATGATTCTGAGGGTTTCACAGATCCCCATTTCAAGTTTCTGATGAAAGAGTAAACATGATGCAACACTCTAATGCATGACTAGCTAGGGTGTGACAACTCACCCCCACTCAAAAGAATCTCGTCCCGAGATTTGGGTTCCTCCGGGAAGAAGGCGGGGTACTCGAGTCGAAGACGATCCTCCCTTTCCCAAGTTGCTTCATCCTCAGAATGGTGCGACCATTGTACTTTGAGGAACTTGATGTTCTGACGTCGGGTGATACGCTCGGCCTGATCGAGGATACGAATGGGGTACTCTCGATATGTAAGATTATCTTGAAGATCAAGCGTTTCGTGGTCCACTTCACGGATAGGATCCGAGAAGCAACGCCTGAGTTGAGAAACGTGGAAGACATCGTGGACTCTGGAGAGATGCGGAGGTAGTTCCAGCTGGTAGGCAACTTCTCCTCGTTTGGCGAGAATGCGAAAAGGTCCAATGTAACGAGGAGCCAATTTGCCTTTGATACCGAAACGATGGGTTCCCTTCAGAGGGGTGACCCGAAGATAAGCCTTCTCGTCAACCTCGAAAGTCATAGCCTTATGTTTTCGGTCATATTGACTCTTTTG
>NW_025283113.1:0-1175 GCF_018294505.1 Triticum aestivum
CGAGGCTTCCGGGGAAGGAGTGGCAGCCCCAGCCAGAAGAGGGTGAGTGTGTGCTTTTGGCCACCCATGTTGATCGCGGGTTTTCCTTGCCGCCGAGTGTTTTCTTTCGTGGCTTTTTGAACTTCTTCGGAGCGCAGCTCCACCACTTTACCCCAAACTCCATTGCCTATCTTGCCGCGTTCGTGTCCATGTGTGAGGGTTTCTTGGGCTGTCGACCGCACTGGGGTTTGTTCAAACATATATTCACGTGTCGATCTCAGACCGTGAAGAAGGCGAGCCCAGGTGATGAGAGAACCCGAGTCGTCCAAATGTGCGGAGGCCTGGGGATTCAGGTGAGGAATAAGAGCACCTTCCCGCCCATGACCTTTCCCGAGTCCGTCAGAGGCTGGCAGTCGACTTGGTTCTACTGCCAGGTCTAGTCGACGCCAGGGCAGTCGAGTGGACTCCCTCCGTTCACCATGGACCGAGTGAGCAAGCCTTCCCCTCTGAAGCTGATTCCGGAGGAGAAGGCTGACGTGAAGATGTTGATGGAGCGCGTGGTGCAGTTGGTTCAGGAGGGAGTGACGGGCATGGACCTCCTGGAGGTTTTCCTCAGGCGTCGCATCCAGCCTCTCCAGTTCCGGAGCCACTGCATGTGGTTGTACTGTGGGACCGAAGACGAGACTAGAGTCCATCCAGAAGCAGTCGACGATGTCACTCTGGAAAGATGGATGGCAGCCGTCACCGGAAACAAGGACAACCCACGCGGAGCCAGAAGGATTCCTCCACTCAACCACAACAGCGACTCAAACAAGGTACACTTGCTCTGCTCTCCACTGCGCCCTCGTTGTATTCATTTCTGTTAACCCTGCCGACTGGTCGACTGATCCTTGTCTGGGCATCTGCTAGGCCCTCACCGAGCTGTACTCGATGCCCAATGGGGCACAAGCTTCGACTGAGGAGGGCGAGGCGAGCGGGGGCGAGAGCCAGGAAGAGGAGGAATGGGACTCGGATGTTGCAGAGGATGATGACGTCGATGATGATGATGTCGGTGATGAAGACGACGTCGAGGACGAGGAAGAGGAGGAGGAGGAGGTCGTACCGCCGCGCTCAGAAAGGCGGTCGAAGCTTGTCCACGACCCTTCGACCGAACGTGGTAAGGGGGTTGTGACCGCCACTCAGTCGACCAAGCGCCC
>NW_025283114.1:0-1175 GCF_018294505.1 Triticum aestivum
CACCTCTGCGTTCAACACACGTACGGGACGGGAGACGTCTCCTCCTTCTTGATCCAGCAAGGGGGAAGGAGAGGTTGAGGAAGATTGCTCCAACGGCAGCACGACGGCGTGGTGTAGTTGGTGCAGCAGTACTCCGACAGGGCTTCGCCAAGCATATACGGAGGAGGAGAGGTGTTGGGGAGGGGAGGGGCTGCGCCTTGGCTTGTCTTCAGCTCCCATGCGCCTCCCCACTATATATAGGGGTGGAGGGGCTGGTTTCTTGCCCTCCAAGTCCATTGGGGCGTTGGCCAAGGTGGGAGGAAAGAAATCCCATCATTTCCTTCCCCACCGATTGTTATCCCCCCTTTTTAGGGATCTTGATCTTATCCCTTCGGGATATGATCTTATTCCTTCTAAGGGGGGATCTTGGTGCGCCTTGACCAGGGGTGTGGGGCCTTTCCCCCACTACTCACGTTCATGTGGGTCCCCCCATGCAGGTGGGCCCCTCTTCGGAACCTTCTAGAACCTTCCCCGTACAATACCGAAAAATCCCAAACATTTTCCGGTGGCCAAAATAGGACTTCCCATATATAAATCTTTACCTCCGGACCATTCCGGAACTCCTCGTGACGTCCGGGATCTCATCCGGGACTCCGAACAACATTCGGTAACCACATACAAACTTCCTTTATAACCCTAGCATCATCGAACCTTAAGTGTGTAGACCCTACGGGTTCGGGAGACATGTAGACATGACCGAGACGTTCTCCGGTCAATAACCAACAGCGGGATCTGGATACCCATGTTGGCTCCCACATGCTTCTTGATGTTGTCATCGGATGAACCACGATGTCGAGGATTCGATCAAACCCTGTATACAATTCCCTTTGTCAATCGGTACGTTACTTGCCCGAGACTCGATCGTCGGTATCCCAATACCTTGTTCAGTCTCGTTACCGGCAAGTCACTTTACTCGTACCGTAATGCATGATCTCGTGGCCAACACTTTGGTCACCTTGAGCTCATTATGATGATGCATTACCGAGTGGGCCCAGAGATACCTCTCCGTCATACGGAGTGACAAATCCCAGTCTCGATCCGTGTCAACCCAACAGCTACTTTCGGAGATACCTGTAATGCACCTTTATAGTCACCCAGTTACGTTGTGACGTTTGATACACCCAAGGCACTCCTAC
>NW_025283115.1:0-1175 GCF_018294505.1 Triticum aestivum
GACGCCGTTCCCCTCCTCGGCCACCGGAACTCGCCGCCGTTCGATTCGCCGGCTCCGGACCATCCCCGGCCTCGTCTCCGCCTCGAATGGATCCGCTGTGAGCCTCCGCTGCCTCTCCTGTGCTCGCCCCCTCCGTTCTCGCCCCCTAGCCCCAACTCCCACCGTGGCCGAGAGCTTCTCGCCGCCGGCCATGGCGTGGCCGTGGCCACAGCCACCGCAGCTCGTTCCCGAGCCCACCATCGTGATCAGCACGATCGCATGAAACCGTAGACACCCACAACGCCTCCTCCCGTGCTCTGTAACGCCACCCCGAGATTGCCCGAGCTCCGGCAGCCGCAAAAGAGCTCGCCGCCGGCAGCTCCGGCCACCCCAGCTCCTCCCACTTGCACTACCAGACGCGCGCGAGTCTGGGCTTCGCGTGGGTGGTCTCCGCCGCCCGAATGGTCGTCGGAGCGGCGATCCCGAGCCCCTCCGCCGCGTTTGCTGTCGCCGGCGGCTAAACGCCGACGCATTAGCCCCGGTTGACCAGGGGGTTTGACCTCCCCTGGGTCAATGACATGTGGGCCCGGCCCTGACTAATTCTAGTTTAGGATTAGTTTAAATTTAATCAACTCTGTTAATTAATCCTGACACTGACCAGTGGGCCCGACCCCCCTAACCTTTTAATTAAATTAAATTAACCCCGGTTAACCCCCCTGTCACTGACGTGTGGACCCCACACGTCAGGTTTGACCTGGACCGCCCGTTGACCTGCTGAGGTCAGCATGAGGTCATGCTGACGCCATAATTCATTTTCTGGAATTATTTTAATTCTAAATAATCAGAAAATTCCAGAAAATTGTATAAACTTCAATAAATCATAGAAAATTAACCGTAACTCCAAATTAAATAATTTATATATGAAAAATTATCAGAAAAATTCAAGGAATCCATCTGTACCATTTTCATGCATGTTAGAACAACTTATCACTACTGTTTAGGGCAAATGAAGTGAATGGCATTTGAATAATCACATATGGAGTTTGAATTTGAATCTTGTATTCAAACCAACTTCATTTAATCCGTTGCTAGTTGCATTAGCCCAAAACACATTCATTTTGCCATGTCATGATCATGCATCATATTGTGCATTGCATTGATTGTTTTTCTTCTTGTTGCCGGTATCTGTTCCCTCC
>NW_025283116.1:0-1175 GCF_018294505.1 Triticum aestivum
AACTTCTTTTCCAGCTTCCTCACTGCACTGCAGTATCAAGTCATGGCTGGGCTTCTCACGTCCCACTCTTTCATCACCTGATTGACCACTAAATCCGAGTCGCCATAGACCATTAGGCGACGGACGCCGAGTGAAATGGCCATGCGCAACCCATATAGGAGGGCCTCATATTCTGCCTCATTGTTGGAGGAATCAAAGTGAATCTGGAGCACATATCTGAGCTTATCTCCTCTGGGGGAAACCAGGACAACCCCAGCACCGGAACCATTCAACATCTTAGAGCCATCAAAAAACATGGTCCAATGCTCCGAGTGAACTTCAGTCGGCTGCTGTTGTTCAATCCACTCGGCGAGGAAATCTGCTATCGCCTGGGACTTAATGGCTTTCTTTGCCTCAAACTTGATATCAAGGGGAAGAAGTTCAATCGCCCATTTGGCCACTCGACCAGTTGCATCTCTGTTGCACAAAATCTCTGATAGTGGAGCGTCGCTGACGACTGTGATGGAATGGTCAGAGAAATAATGAGCAACCTTCTTTGTGGTCATGTATATTCCATACACAAGCTTCTGATAATGAGGATATCTCTGCGTGGATGGAGTCAAGACTTCAGACAAATAATACACTGGGCGCTGAACTTTGAGAGCTTTTCCTTCTTCTTCCCGCTCGACCGTTAGCACAGTACTGACGACTTGTCATGTGGCTGCGATGTAGAGCAACAGAGGCTCTTTGCTGATTGGAGCAGCAAGCACCGGCTGGGTGGAGAGCAGAGCTTTTAGCTCGGCAAACGCTGCATCAGCTTCTGGAGTCCACTCGAATTTGTCAGCCTTCTTCATCAGTCGGTAAAGAGGCAGTGCCTTTTCACCGAGTCGTGAGATGAATCGACTTAATGCGGCCAAGCATCCAGTAAGCTTCTGGACATCGTGCACTCGCACAGGGCGTTTCATTCGGAGAATAGTGCCAATCTTCTCTGGGTTAGCGTCGATTCCCCGTTCGGAAACGAGAAAACCGAGTAACTTGCCACCAGGAACTCCAAATGTGCACTTTGATGGATTGAGCTTGATATCATACCTTCTGAGGTTGGCAAATGTTTCGGTGAGGTCAGCGAGCAGGTCGGAACCTTTTCGTGACTTGACAACAATATCATCCATATAAGCTTCCACATTCCGACTGATTTG
>NW_025283117.1:0-1175 GCF_018294505.1 Triticum aestivum
TTCATCGATGCCTATGACTCTTGTGGTCTGTCAAGCCATTCCATTCCGGGATGACTAGGAGAAACAAACTCCAGTACCTCTTCCATATCCAGGATTGGGTCAAAGAAGTTGTGCTCCGCAGATCAAATTGCTAATCCAGCTTTTGTTCTGTTCTACCTTGGAGTATTACCATCTTTAAATCGGGATTGTTATAGGAATTGCACACCATCCTATGAACTCCTGGTACAGTGATACTTCTTGTCGTCATTAGTCATTCCTCGGTCTTCGTGTTGATGCAACCGGAATACCGACAAATGAATTGTGATGCGTGAAATCAATACGCCTAGCAACCTCGTTGCTGGGTAGTTAAAAGACAATAATTTTATTCTTAGTGTGTTGGTTATTGAATCATCATTCTAAGATTGATCGTGCTACCTAGTCCATTCTCCTGGTTCACTCCTCGATCGATGAGTTAGGATTATTTCAAATTCTTGCTCTGTTGATCATATCGTCTTGCCCTGAAAAGCAAGATTGTTCTCGAGCTTAGTAACATACCGGTGGCTCGTGATTTTCTGAATATCTTCTCAGAAGTATTACCAGGTTGTCACCTGACCGCTATGTTGAGCTCGTGATCAAGTTGGTTTCTTGTGAACCATCCTTCTCCAAGAATCTGTGTTGGATATCCCTGAGCTAGTTGGTTAAGTTAGACAACGACTTGGGGAGTTGGAAGATAAAAGCTTGCCTGACTTAGTTCGTTCCAAAGGGATATTCTTGTGTAGTGTGTGTTGAAGAAAGATGATATCTTCATCGATTGGTCCCTGTGATCAGTTGCTGGACCTATTGTCTTATCAATCCTTTGATTTGAGTGTGGGCTATTGTCAAATCAAGTCAGAACCAACGATGTTCGTAATGTTGTCTTACTCGTGGTTGATCCCTCGAGCATACACCATTATATCTTTTGGGGCTGACCAATGCTATCACCGTGTTCACACGATGGTGGAAGTCCAGTGATATGGAAATTCCGATGAGTTGTTGTTGAGCCCATTGACAACATTCTTATCTCCTCCATGATGTTGTTGAACATTAAGTTAGTGTTGGAAACTTTTGAAAGCATCTTCTTCATGCTAGCTCATGAAGTACTTGTTTGATGAAAGGAGTGACTTCCTTGATTCACGTGCATTTTGATGTAAGTTGCC
>NW_025283118.1:0-1175 GCF_018294505.1 Triticum aestivum
TTTCTACCCTTATCTCCAGCAAGTTTATATTTAGCATTCATACGCTCAATGCTTTCCTTAGTTAACTCATGCATTTTTAAAATCAATTCAGCACGTTGTTTAGCATCAAAATTAACCTTCTCCGAAGATGGAAGAGGCAACAAATCAATAGGTGCACGAGGTAGGAAACCATACACAACTTCAAAAGGGCACATCTTAGTAGTAGAATGCAATGAACGATTATAAGCAAATTCAATATGAGGCAAGCATTCCTCCCACATTTTCTTATTATTCTTCAAAACAGCCCTAAGCATAGTAGACAACGTTCTATTGACTACTTCAGTTTGTCCATCAGTTTGGGGGTGACAGGTAGTACTAAAAAGCAGTTTAGTCCCCAACTTAGCCCATAAACATCTCCAAAAGTGGCTAAGAAATTTAGTATCACGATCTGAAACAATAGTATTTGGCACACCATGCAAGCGAATAATTTCACGAAAGAACAAATCAGCAACATTAACAACATCATCGCTTTTATGACATGGTATAAAGTGTGCCATTTTCGAGAATCTATCCACGACAACAAATATGCTATCCCTCCCCTTCTTTGTTCGAGGTAAACCTAAAACAAAGTCCACAGATATATCCTCCCAAGGAACACTAGGTACAGGCAAAGGCATATATAAACCATGAGGATTGAGTCGTGACTTAGCTTTTTGACATGTTGTGCATCGAGCAATAAAACGCTCAACATCCCGTCTCATCTTTGGCCAAAAGAAATGTGTAGCAAGTACGTCCTCCGTCTTCTTCACGCCAAAATGTCCCATTAATCCTCCTCCATGCGCTTCCTGCAACAACAAAAGACGAACGGAGCTAGCTGGAATGCATAGCTTGTTAGCACGAAACACAAATCCATCGTTAACGACAAACTTGTTCCACATTCTTCCTTCTTTACAATTCTGCATTACATCTTTAAAATCAGCATCATGCACATATTGATCTTTGATGGTCTCCAAACCAAATATTTTGAAGTCAAGTTGTGAAAGCATAGTATAGCGACGAGACAATGCATCAGCAATAACATTTTCTTTTCCCTTCTTGTGTTTAATGACATAAGGGAAAGTCTCAATGAATTCAACCCATTTAGCATGTCTACGATTCAGTTTAGCTTGACTTTTAATATGTTTCAAAGATTCATG
>NW_025283119.1:0-1175 GCF_018294505.1 Triticum aestivum
TTGTTTGGCACCAGTATTACTATTCTGCATTTTCCGCTCGAGGAGTCTTTCAGACACTCGTTTGGCACCCGCATTATTATTCCGCATTTTCCGCTCGAGGAGTCTTTCAGACACTCGTTTGGCACCCGCATTATTATTCCGCATTTTCCGCTCGAGGAGTCTTTCAGACACTCGTTTGGCACCAGTATTATTATTCTGCATTTTCCGCTCGAGGAGTCTTTCAGACACTCGTTTGGTACCAGTATTACTATTCTGCAGTTTCCGCTCGAGGCGTCATTCAGACCCTCGCTTGGCACCCAGTATTTATTACCTCTATGTTTGGTCGCACTGGTTAACTTGTTCATGTGCTTCATGTTTACATTTGTTATATCTTATGTCCGAACTGTCTTGCGAGTACTTTCATAGTACTCACCTGGCTTGTTGATTTGGCCAGATGTTGACGAAGGCGATCTCTTGGATGAAGAGTTTGATAGCGCGTCTGATGCCTAGAGGAGTCCCAGTCAGTCCTGCGCGATCCCGGATTTTGGTCACTTGTATTGTATACGCTTCCGCCACCCGCAATAAGTCTCCTCGAGCCTCACCCCGACGCTCGAAGAGCTGTAGTCTTCTGGAATCATATCACTCGCTTCGCGGTGATATTTCCACCACCATTATCATCGTGAGTTAGTAGTTTGCCACCCTATCCGCCGTATTGTTTTATCGGCGTGCATGTAATAAACTGTTGGGCAGTCCCTGTTCAACCTTGTATTATATTTAGTACTCCTGGTATTTTTCTTCTGTGACTAAGATATTGTCTACCAGTGAGAAGGAATTCTTCCTCGCTGGTCCGTAAAAGGGATTGGTCTCTCAATAATTATTTTATTGAAAAACCGGTCGTGACACCACCCTCCGAGGACTTTGAGCGAAAATCATCAAGTGAGGAAAAAAACCCAAACCCAAACACCTACAAACCCAAAGTGATTGAGCATCACTGAAGAGATTGATCCTGCGTGGATCTGACGCTTGTTACCTTTGAAGACTGTGCTTCTTCCAGACGGTTAGGCGTCATGGTCTAGAGCATCCAAGAGGAAATTGTGGATCGCCGAGTGACCGAGTTTGTGAAGGTTCGGAAGTCACCTGAAGACTTACCACGAGTGATTGGGCGAGGTCTGTGTGACCTTAGCTCAAGGGGAATA
>NW_025283120.1:0-1175 GCF_018294505.1 Triticum aestivum
CCACTCCGTGTAGACCCGACGCGTCCGTTTCCCTCCTCCAGGTGCCGCCGGCGGCGGCGTCCGTGAGGGGGGGGGCACACCCCGGAGACGCGTGCTGGGCGTTTGCAACCGCCTCAACACTTCCAGATTTGTGAGAGGCCGCCTACGCAAGATTTGACGGTACGCTAGCCCCCGGAGGCCGCCGACCACAGTCGTAGACGTGCGAACAGCAATCCGCGTAGAGGGAAGTGTTCAAATACTTCTCCATCACAAAAAATTATGAAAAATTACCATCAGTCCTATAGCACATGTGCCCACGTTGTGTAAAAAACTCATGATTTTATCGCGCTCCAAGTATTTAATAATATTTACGCTGCATCGTTACCGCAGAACGTCTACTACCGTTTCATTGCCGTCCGTGAGGGGGGCCACAACCCGGAGATGCGTGCCGCCTCTTCGGACATGCCACAACACCACCCCGCATGTATGAGGGCCCGGTACGACGCTCCGGTGGCATTGCTACCCCCTAGGGCCCCCGTCCCGGCTAACCCTGTAGCGTTTGACCACGGGATCTAGCCCTTTGACTTTGCATGGACGGGCTTTGACCAGTGGACCTCTCCACCTGGTTGTGTTAGGTCGGCCCAGAGGAACACTTTGGAGCAACATCCGGGCCAAACCCACAGCTACATCCACTCCGTGTAGACCCGACGCGTCCGTTTCCCCCCTCCAGGTGCCGGCGGCGGCGGCGTCCGTGAGGGGGGGGGGCACACCCCGGAGACGCGTGCTGGGCGTTTGCAACCGCCTCAACACTTCCAGATTTGTGAGAGGCCGCCTACGCAAGATTTGACGGTATGCTAGCCACCGGAGGCCGCCGGCCACAGTCGTAGACGTGCGAAGAGCAATCCGCGTAGAGGGAAGTGTTCAGATACTTCTCCATCACAAAAAATTATGAAAAATTACCATCAGTCCTATAGCACATGTGCCCACGTTGTGTAAAAAACTCATGATTTTATCGGGCTCCAAGTATTTAATAATATTCACGCTGCATCGTTACCGCAGAACGTCTACTACCGTTTCATTGCCGTCCGTGAGGGGGGCCACAACCCGGAGACGCGTGCCGCCTCTTCGGACATGCCACAACACCACCCCGCATGTATGAGGGCCCGGTACGACGCTCCGGTGGCATTGCTACCCCC
>NW_025283121.1:0-1175 GCF_018294505.1 Triticum aestivum
TGCGGGGCCTGCACAGCGTTCTTCTTCTTCCATGGCATCAACAGGGCACACAAGTGATATTATTTGTCGTCGTTGTAAGGGAGGAGGTCATTATGCGAGAGAATGCAAATCTCCGCGTGTGATGATTGCTACCGCGGATGGTGGATATGAGTCCGCTAGTGACTATGATGAGGAGACTTTGGCTCTTATTACACGTGAAGAACATGGTGGAGATGATTCTGATCATGAGACGCAATACATGGCTCCTGAAGACGCTGACAGGTATGAATGTTTAGTTGCTCAACGTGTTTTGAGTGTGCAGGTCACACAAGCTGAGCAAAATCAGAGGCACAATTTGTTCCATACCAAGGGAGTTGTGAAGGAACGTTCTGTGCGCGTCATAATAGACGGAGGGAGCTGCAACAATTTGGCTAGCATGGAGATGGTGGAGAAGCTTTCCCTCACCACAAGACCACATCCACATCCTTACTACATCCAATGGTTCAACAACAGCGGCAAGGTTAAGGTAACACGTACTGTTCGTGTGCATTTTAGTATCTCTACATATGCTGATTATGTTGATTGTGATGTGGTACCTATGCAAGCATGTTCCTTATTACTTGGTAGACCATGGCAATTTGATAAAAATTCTGTACACCATGGTAGAAACAATCACTATACTTGATAGAGGCGAGGGTCCCGATCTTTCGATGAGATGATAACTATCGATTTGGTGGAGACGACTTTGATGATCCGACTACAAACGAGCACGACGTTGCGCCTTAGCAATCACTAAACCAATCTCCTGAGGTTACTGACGATGCCGGAAGCACGGTCAGCCTGACCACGAAGGTCTATTCCTGCAAGCAATCGAAGAACAAGCAAGAATATGATAAAGCAATCTGAATATTGCGAATATAGATGAAGTATTGATAAAGGTGGGGATCCGTAAGCGGTCTTGGTCTGGTCGTTGGACACAAACAAAGTACACGAAGTTGCAATGGCTAACTTTTAACTAAACAAATCCCAAGGAAAAGCTACTAGATGGATCTACTTATATAGGAGCAACGGGTGGCGGCCAAGGAGGTGGGAGGACGTCCCAAGGCAGCCTAAAACTAAATCTAGGTCGTACAAGGCCAATGGGCCCAAGTGGAGGTGATGTAACACCTTTGGACTTGTAGTTTGACTCGGATTCT
>NW_025283122.1:0-1175 GCF_018294505.1 Triticum aestivum
TCGAGCATCTCAGCAGTGGTGCGAGTCCGTGAATCCTCCTGAGTGGAGTCAGCATAGATAGCCTGGAGATACCCTTGTGCTCCCGGAAGTGATCCTGGCATATACCGGAAATCAGAGTCCCGAAATAGACCAGATCTGACTCGCATAATGGTCATCATAGAGTAGGCGGCATCCTGCACAGCCATCTCAATAGTAACCCCGAGTCCATAGGAGCAGTGAAGAGGCTCAGTGGATCCAGGATAAGATGGAAATATCCTGACAGTGCAGAGATACTGGCTTTGATTAAAGTCTCGGAATTGTTCTTCGACCGTGTACTCAGGATACCAGCGGTATCCAGCCTCAGTCATTACCCTGACCAACTTAGCAGTATGGTCGGGTACATCTAGGCATCGAGTTAGGCGAACCACTTGATTGAGGTTGCGAGTGGCCATCTGAAAGCATAATCATAATGCAAAGGCATTAGAATTTCTAGCAAAATTTCGGCAGCATAACAACTGTAAATGCTCAAAAAGGATATTGAGACATTTGACAAAGGATTTCGTACACACTCAACATCATCATATCAAGTTCTGGAACCATTCCAACAACATAATGTGGTAGTAGAACTGAACTAGGCTGGTAACCATCAAACTTATAAGGTACTACTGATTAGTAACTCGTGATCCTGATAGAGAGAACAGATCCTAATTCCTTAACCCCCGGTGGAAGAATGGACTGAGTCAGATCAGAAAGTCATAAGGTATAAGGAGTAAAAAGAGCCTTACGTTCCAACCCACAAACAATTCCCCTACATATAACTAAGAATTTCTAGACTCAACATCGACCAGTTTGGCTTGGAGAACCTACAGGCAGTCCGGCTCTGATGCCAACGCTGTCAGGACCCCGACTCGATGTCACATCGATCTAGCTGGTAACACCTCATATCACTTTGCGGCCTCACGCACGGTATCCCCACGGGTGTCGTCTTACCTTTTTCCCGGGACCGTTTGCGCCTTTTGGCTCACGTATATGATAGTGTCGCTAGCATCCATATGATAAAGAGCCCGGGCTGACATGACTAGTCGTAAACCCAAAGTGGCACAGACTTACAGGGACAGGCATCCATGACCCAGCTTCGAACGTGTCGGTCATCAGCAAGTGGGTCCGGGCTGTAGCACTGGGCTAGCAGGACTCCG
>NW_025283123.1:0-1175 GCF_018294505.1 Triticum aestivum
GTGCGCAGCGCTGACCGTAGGGGTGGGCTGTGATGCGGTAGGCACGTGGCACGGTGTACCGGGCGCCCGTTTGGTGTCTCGGGAACCCTGTTCACATCGTTTGGGGCTGTGAGCGAAACTCCGGCCGGATCTCCTCATGGATGGAACCCGAATAGGCGATAAACCTGGACTAGAGACTTAGGTGATTAGGTAGGTCGTGGCCGACACCCACGTTGGGCTTCCGCTTGAAGGTTGCCGAGTACATGTCGTGTAAACGGCGGTAAGTGGTGAGAGCGTGTGTGAAGAAGTACACCCCTGCAGGGTTAATATGATCTATTCGAATAGCCGTGTCCGCGGTAAAGGACTTCTGGGTTACTTATATCAGTTCATAGACAAGTGAAAGTGGATACTCTAAAATACGCAAGATAAGCGTGAGTGCTATGGATGGCGTTCTCGTAGGGAGACGGGAGCGGATCCATAGTGGTGTATTGATATGGCGAATATGTGGACTCGTGTGCGCCACCTCAAAAGAGTCGCTTGCAGTCGTAGTTCAGGTTAGCCACCGAGTCAAAGCTGGCTTGCTGCAGTCAAACTCCACCATCCCCTTTGTTGATAATGATGCATATGTAGATAGTTCTGATGTAAGTCTTGCTGGGTACATTTGTACTCACGTTTGCCTATTTTATGTTTTTGCAGAGAGACTTCAGTCTCACTAGTTTTTCCGCGTGGTCTTCGACGTTTAGCTTGTTACCTCAGCTACGATCTTGTGCCCTCGGCAGGATCTGATAGATAGTCAGGCTTCTCAGCCTTTTTCATTTATAGTTGTCTGTACTCAGACATGATAGCTTCCGCTTGTGCTTTGACTTGTATGCTCTGAGTGTTGGGTCATGAGACCCATGTTTGTAATATCTCGCTCCTCGGAGCCTATTGAATAAACTACTTGAGTCATAGAGTCATTTTGTGATGCCATGTTGTATTGCACATATCGAGCATATTGTGTGTATGTTATTGAAATGCTTGGTATGTGTGGGATCTGACCATCTAGTTGTTTATCTTTAGTAGCCTCTCTTACGGGGAAATGTCTCCTAGTGTTTCCACCGAGCCATGGTAGCTTGCTACTGCTCCGGAACACTTAGGCTGGCCGACATGTGTCCTTCTTCGTTCCTGTGTCTGTCCCTTCGGGGAAATGTCACGCG
>NW_025283124.1:0-1175 GCF_018294505.1 Triticum aestivum
CCTAAGCACCGCTACAATATGACCGAGGTGTAATATCGTGGAGGGGGGCACCGCACACGGCTAAGGAACGATCAATGATCAACTTGTGTGTCCTAGGGTGCCCCCCTACCCCCGTATATAAAGGAGGGAGGGAGGAGGTGGCCGGCCCTAGGGGGGCGCGCCATGAGGAGGGGGAAACCTACTCCAAGTAGGTTTCCCTCTCTTTTCCTTATCTTATTTGGAGGGGGAAGGAAAGAGTACTAGTATTAGGAAGTAGTACTAGTAGTAGTAATAGGAAGAGGGGGAAGGAGAAAGGAAAGGGGGGGCCGGCCCCCCTCCCCAATTCGGATTGGGCTTGGGGGGGCGCGCCCCCCTCCCTTGCTCCTTCTCTCTTCCTCCTACATGGGCCCAATAAGGCCCATATACCTCCCGGGGGTTCCGGTAACCTCCCGGGGCTCCAAACTTCTCCGGAACCTTTCCGGTGTCCAAATATATCCGTCCAATATATCAATCTTTATGTCTCGACCATTTCGAGACTCCTCGTCATGTCCGTAATCATATCCGGGACTCCGAACAACCTTCGGTACATCAAAATACATAAACTCATAATATAAATGTCATCGAAACCTTAAGCGTGCGGACCCTACGGTTCGAGAACGATGTAGACATGACTGAGACACATCTCTGGTCAATAACCAATAGCGGGACCTAGATGCCCATATTGGTTCCTACATATTCTACGAAGATCTTTATCGGTCAAACCGCATAACAACATATGTTGTTCCCTTTGTCATTGGTATGTTACTTGTCCGAGATTCGATCGTCGGTATCCAATACCTAGTTCAATCTCGTTACCGACAAGTCTCTTTACTCGTTCTGTAATACTTCATCTCATAACTAACTCATTAGTTACATGCTTGCAAGGCTTAGGTGATGAGCATTACCGAGAGGGCCCAGAGATACCTCTCCGACAATCGGAGTGACAAAACCTAATCTTAAATTATGCTAACTCAACATGTACCTTTGGAGACACCTGTAGTACTCCTTTATAATCACCCAGTTACGTTGTGACGTTTGGTAGTACCCAAAGTGTTCCTCCGGTAAACGGGAGTTACACAATTCTCATAGTTACAGGAACATGTATAAGTCATGAAGAAAGCAATAGCAACATACTAAACGATCAAGTGCTAGGCTAA
>NW_025283125.1:0-1175 GCF_018294505.1 Triticum aestivum
TCATTGCTCGCGCGTCTTGGGGCGGCTTTGTGGCGCGAAGAGCGCGTTCTGAAAGGGGTGGAAAAAACTCGTGTTGCTGCGGTATGGAGGGAGGGGTGGAAACCGTGGAAAACTCGTCTCCGTGATTGAGCGGGAGAGTAAGTAGTATAGGACATTATCCATTGTTAGGGAACGGTTGTAATGGTAGTGAGAATGTAGAATCGTCTTTGGAGCGGACCTGGGAGTGGCAAGCATAAGGGACGAAGACGGGGAAACATGTCGGATGCGATCATACCAGCACTAAAGCACCGGATCCCATCAGAACTCCGAAGTTAAGCGTGCTTGGGCGAGAGTAGTACTAGGATGGGTGACCTCCTGGGAAGTCCTCGTGTTGCATTCCTTTTATAATTATTTTTTGCGCCTTGTGACAAACATGTCGCACGTGCGCGATATATATTAATCCCGTTATATTATGTTTGACGTTTGCGATATGTTTAAGCTCGATGTTCATTGCTCGCGCGTCTTGGGGCGGCTTTGTGGCGCGAAGAGCGCGTTCTGAAAGGGGTGGAAAAAACTCGTGTTGCTGCGGTATGGAGGGAGGGGTGGAAACCATGGAAAACTCGTCTCCGTGATTGAGCGGGAGAGTAAGTAGTATAGGACATTATCCATTGTTAGGGAACGGTTGTAATGGTAGTGAGAATGTAGAATCGTCTTTGGAGCGGACCTGGGAGTGGCAAGCATAATGGACGAAGACGGGGAAACATGTCGGATGCGATCATACCAGCACTAAAGCACCGGATCCCATCAGAACTCCGAAGTTAAGCGTGCTTGGGCGAGAGTAGTACTAGGATGGGTGACCTCCTGGGAAGTCCTCGTGTTGCATTCCTTTTATAATTATTTTTTGCGCCTTGTGACAAACATGTCGCACGTGCGCGATATATATTAATCCCGTTATATTATGTTTGACATTTGCGATATGTTTAAGCTCGATGCTCATTGCTCGCGCGTCTTGGGGCGGCTTTGTGGCGCGAAGAGCGCGTTCTGAAAGGGGTGGAAAAAACTCGTGTTGCTGCGGTATGGAGGGAGGGGTGGAAACCGTGGAAAACTCGTCTCCGTGATTGAGCGGGAGAGTAAGTAGTATAGGACATTATCCATTGTTAGGGAACGGTTGTAATGGTAGTGAGAATGTAGAATCG
>NW_025283126.1:0-1175 GCF_018294505.1 Triticum aestivum
CCCGAGCCCCGCCACGGAGCCCTCGCCGGAGCCCGCCCGTCGAGGTACTGCCGCCGGCCGTCTTCGTTGTTGACCAGTTTTCTGTAAAAAAAAACCTTTTGTTTTTTTTAAAAAAACCCTAGATCGGTTTTTTTCGGTTTTCTTATTTCGCGAGCGTTCACCGAACCGTTCGTTTTAACGAACGCGTTCGTCAGTTTTTCTCTGATTAACGAACGTCCGTTATTTAACCATTCGTCCGTTTTTCTTTTTCGTCGGATTTTCTCGTTATTTTCTCAGATCCGATTTCTGATCGAATCTTCGAATCTGTTTAACTTCTCGCTCGTTTATCGGAACCAGGTGATTCAAGCGCCTAGAGTTTCGTCTCGAAATTCTCTTTCTGTTTAACCTACCAAACAAGTTTTTGCTACAGTAAAATTTGACCTAGATCCAGATTAGCAAACGAAGTTTCTTTCTTTCGCCGTTTTACTTTCGTTGCTTCTTTCGAGTTGATTCTTTTTGCAAACCGGAGTTCTTAAGTTGAACTTTCTGGTTGGATCTTTCATTCGAGTTTTACCTGTGCATTAGCTGAGTACTGATTGTATGCTTGTTTGTTTGCGATAGAGTACCCGGAGTGTGCCGCTTGTTACTTCGACTCGCTAGGTTTTGCGGATCATCAGCAAGGCAAGTAACACTTTGATCATATCCCGTTCATACCCAGTTTTATTGCATTAGATCTTTTTCCCCAAACACATTGCATGATTAGGATCTAAATAAACTGTGGGTATTGGGAAGTAGTTGAGGTAGTACCTATTACCTGTTTTATTTATCAAACCCTTGGGAGTTACTTCTACATTGCTTTTATCAATGCCATGCTATGCGTAGACG
This sequence comes from Triticum aestivum, assembly GCF_018294505.1. Classification (NCBI taxonomy): domain Eukaryota; kingdom Viridiplantae; phylum Streptophyta; class Magnoliopsida; order Poales; family Poaceae; genus Triticum; species Triticum aestivum. The sequence goes on from NW_025283126.1 coordinate 865, forward strand.
TGGATTGGGTTTGAGAGATATTCATGACAGATGTGAGATTGTTTAATAATGGTTCAACTTAAGGTGGCAACTAAAACTCACATCTGGGTGGATTGAGGCACCTGGAGAACCCAGTGTTGTCTGTATGTATAAGGTCCGCCACCCAGGCTCAAAGGGATCATAAGATTATTCATGCTAGAAACTTCCGTGTGCAGCCGCAAGCTATTATGGGCTCTAGCATAGCTGAGTAGGTTACAGGATCTCTTGAAGAGGTGGACTAGCAGATGTAGGGGAAAGTAGGTGTACCGGTCCATCCAGAGTAGAGAGTGATT
>NW_025283127.1:0-1175 GCF_018294505.1 Triticum aestivum
GGCTAGCAGGACTCCGGTGAACCGGGCTGTAGCGGGCTAACAGGACTCCGGTATTCACCGCGTGACATTTCCCCGAAGGGACAGACACAGGAACGAAGAAGGACACATGCCGGCCAGCCTAAGTGTTCCGGAGCAGTAGCAAGCTACCATGGCTCGGTGGAAACACTAGGAGACATTTCCCCGTAAGAGAGGCTACTAAAGATAAACAACTAGATGGTCAGATCCCACACATACCAAGCATTTCAATAACATACACACAATATGCTCGATATGTGCAAATACAACATGGCATCACAACATGACTCTATGACTCAAGTAATCTATTCAATAGGCTCCGAGGAGCGAGATATTACAAACATGGGTCTCATGACCCAACATTCAGAGCATACAAATCAAGCACAAGCGGAAGCTATCATATCTGAGTACAGACATCTATAAATGAAAAAGGCTGAGAAGCCTGACTATCTACCAAATCCTGCCGAGGCACAAGATCGTAGCTGAGGTAACAAGCTAAACGTCGAAGACCACGCGGAAATACTAGTGAGACTGAAGTCTCTCTGCAAAAACATAAAATAGGCAAACGTGAGTACAAATGTACCCAGCAAGACTTACATCAGAACTATCTACATATGCATCATTATCAACAAAGGGATGGTGGGGTTTAACTGCAGCAAGCCAGCTTTGACTCGGTGGCTATTCTGAACTACGACTGCGAGTAACTTTTTGAGGTGGCGCACACGAGTCCACATATTCACCATATCAATACACCACTATGGATCCGCTCCCGTCTCCCTACGAGAACGCCATCCATAGCACTCACGCTTATCTTGCGTATTTTAGAGTATCCACTTTCACTTGTCTATGAACTGATATAAGCAACCCAGAGGTCCTTTTCCGTGGACACGGCTATTCGAATAGATTAGGTTAACCCTGCAGGGGTGTACTTCTTCACACACGCTCTCACCACTTACCGCCGTTTACACGACATGTACTCGGCAACCTTCAAGCGGAAGCCCAACGTGGGTGTCGGCCACGACCTACCTAATCACCTAAGTCTCTAGTCCAGGTTTATCGCCTATTCGGGTTCCATCCATGAGGAGATCCGGCCGGAGTTTCGCTCACAGCCCCAAACGATGTGAACAGGGTTCCCGAGACACCAAACGGGCGCCCGGTAC
>NW_025283128.1:0-1175 GCF_018294505.1 Triticum aestivum
CCCCCGGCCCTCTCGCTCGACCAAAACTCTCGAGGACACCCAAACCCTAGAAAAAAACGATGTCGGTCTCCTACCCCCTCCCGCCGCGCCCCTACCCTTGAAGCGTTGCCTAGGCCACCCCAAACCCGGAATAAGCTAGGTCTACGTTTGCACTAATATATCCACCTGCTGTCATGTTTGTGTAATAATTGCCATGTTGTAATATTTGCAGAAACAATGGAGCACGGACGAGATGAGCAAGCAGAAGAGGTGTTGGGGGACATAATCTTAGCCGGAGGTGATATCTTGTCGTATCTTAACGACAATGATGGTCTGGAAGAACAGGGTGAAGAAGCAGGCTGCGGTGATCGAAGAGTGGAGGAGGAAAGACATGATTATGATGGCTCCGTTGACCCAATGCTGGTGCAAGAAGGAGCCCGTGGTGACGGCTCCGGTGACCGAACAGAGTCCGGCCAGGTAAATATATTAGTTAAGCCTGTGCTGGCTAGCTAATTGATGCATTCATTGTTTTGGTATGTACACATATTAATTAACACTCGTCTTTCTTCTTTTTTCTAGCCCTCCGGATCGAGCACAACTGCGGTAAAGAGACGAGGCCCGAAGAGAAAGTTGCGCTCGGATGAAAGGTTTGAGATCACAGCAATCGCGCGCGACGGCCAACCGATTGAACCCCTCCGGACAAAGGATGCTTTTGCTGCTCAGTGCGGGGTTCTAGTTAGGGACAAGATCCCGATCAGCATCCACCAATAGCCTAAGAAGGAAGACCCGGAGGTGTCTTATGTCAATGATATGCAGAAAGATGATCTTTGGACTGAGCTGAAGGCAAATTTCACCCTACCGCCAGAGGAGGATCCGGAGAAGCCAGTTATAGAGCAATTAATCAAGTCTCATGCTCTTAAGAAGATGGCAGACCTATTCAGGAGGTGGAAGAATGAGCTGAAAACGTTTGTCGACAAAGAAGAGACACCAGAATTCATCGGCCGGTATGAGAAGATCAGAGATCACTGGCCCGCATTTGTGGCCCACAAGACATCGGAAAAGAGTAAGAAGATGTCAGCGACAAACAAGAAGAATGCTGCGAAGAAGAAGCTTCACCATCGCACGGGGTCAGGTGGCTACCTCAAAGCCCGGCCTAAGTGGGCCAAGTCTGAGAGGGATCTGCTTGATAAAGGGAT
>NW_025283129.1:0-1175 GCF_018294505.1 Triticum aestivum
GCGGTGTCAAACATCGCGAGTTGCTCAAGGATCATCATCTATCCTTGATATGTTATAGTTCATCACGAAGCTCTAATAGCTTGGTGGCAGTGACTATGGAGAACCATCACTATCTCATCTGGAAGATAAACTCCCACTCGATTCAAGCGATTGTGGCACTCAGACAATCTGAGCACATGCTCAACGATTGAGCTTTTCTCCCTTAGTCTTCAGGCTTAAGAAACTTGTCAGAGGTCTCATACCTCTTGACGTGGGCACTAGTCTGAAATCCCAATTTCAGTCTTCGGAACATCTCATATGTTCTGCGACGTTTCAAAACGTCTTTGGTGCCACAATTCTAAACCGTTAGCATTACGCACTGAACTATCACGTAGTTATCAAAACGTGTATGTCAGATGTTCCGCAACATCTACAGACGACGCTGAGGTTCAGCACACCGAGCGGTGCATTAAGGACATAAGCCTTCTGCGTAGTAATGAGGACAATCCTCAGTTTACGGATCCAGTCCGCATAATTGCTACTACCAACTTTCAACTAAATTTTTCTCTAGGAACATATCTAAACCAGTAGAACTTAAAGCGCAAGCTATGACATAATTTGCAAATACCTTTTTGACTATGTTCATGATAATGAAGTTCATCTGATTATGAACTCCCACTCAGATAGACATCTCTCTAGTCATCTAAGTGAAACATGATCCGAGTTCAACTAGGCCGTGTCCGATCATCACGTGAGACGGACTAGTCAAGATCGGTGAACATCTCCATGTTGATCGTATCTTCTATACGACTCATGCTCGACCTTTCGGTCCTCCGTGTTCCGAGGCCATGTCTGTACATGCTAGGCTCGTCAAGTCAACCTAAGTGTATTGCGTGTGTTCCGAGGCCATGTCTGTACATGCTAGGCTCGTCAACACCCGTTGTATTCGAACGTAAGAATCTATCACACCCGATCATCACGTGGTGCTTCGAAACGACGAACCTTCGCAACGGTGCACAGTTAGGGTGAACACTTTCTTGAAATTATTATAAGGGATCATCCTACTTGCTACCGTCGTTCTAAGCAAATAAGATGCAAAAACATGATAAACATCACATGCAATCAAATAGTGACATGATATGGCCAATATCATTATGCTCCTTTGATCTCCATCTTCGGGGCACCATGATCATCTT
>NW_025283130.1:0-1174 GCF_018294505.1 Triticum aestivum
CCAAAACGGTGAGTAATAGTCCATGAAACGGGTCAGAATCGACAAAAACTGCGAGTGTTGATGACCGGCACGTAAACGCACCCCAGGGTTCGTTAATCATGGAAATCACTCCGGGACCCCAAAACAGTGAGTAGCAGTCCATGAAACGGGCTAGAATCGGCCAAAACTGCGAGTGTTGATGACCGACACGTAAACGCACCCCAGGGTTCGTTAATCGTGGAAGTCACTGCGAGACCCCCAAATAGTGAGTGATAGTCCACAAAACGGGCCAGAATCGGCCAAAACTGTCAATGTTGATGACCTACACGTAAGCGCACCTTGTTGTTCAACAAGCATGGAAATCACTTTGTGACCCCAAAGCGGTGAGTAATAGTCCACGAAACGGGTCAGAATCGACAAAAACCGCGAGTGTTGATGAGCGACACGTAAACGCACCCTAGGGTTCGTTAATCACGGAAATTACTCCGGGACCCTGAAAGAGTGAGTAATAGTCCATGAAACGGGCCAGAATCGGCCAAAACTATGAGTGTTGATGACCGACACGTAAGCGCACCTTGGGGTTCAACAAGCATGGAAATCACTTCGGGACCCCAAAATGGTGAGTAATAGTCCACGAAACGGGTCAGAATCGACAAAAACTGCGAGTCTTGATGACCGACACGTAAACGCACCCCAGGGTTTGTTAATCATGGAAATCACTCCGGGACCCCAAAACAGTTAGTAATAGTCCATGAAACGGGCCAGAATCGGCCGAAACTGTCAGTGTTGATGACCGACACGTAAGCGCACCTTGGGGTTCAACAAGCAGGAAAATCACTTCGGGACCCCAAAATATTAAGTAATTGTCCACGAAACGGGTCAGAATCGATAAAAACCGCGAGTGTTGATGACCGACACGTAAATGCACCCCGGGGTTTGTTAATCGTGGAAGTCACTCCGGGACCCCAAAATAGTGAGTAATAGTCCACGAAACAGGCCAGAATCGTCAAAAACTGTCAGTGTTGATGACCAACACGTAAGCGCATCTTGTTTTTCAACAAGCATGGAAATCACTTCGGGACCCCAAAACAGTGAGTAATAGTCCACGAAACGGGTCAAAATCAACAAAAACCGCGAGTGTTGATGACCGACACGTAAACGCACCCCAGGGTTCGTTAATCATGGAAATCACTCC
>NW_025283131.1:0-1174 GCF_018294505.1 Triticum aestivum
AGGAGGAGGTGGGCTGGGCCGGCCAGCTGGCTGGGCCAGAGGCGCCAGGTAAAAGGCCCAGGTAAGGTTCTCCCTTTTATTTATTTCTGTTTTCTAATTTCTGACATTTGTTTTGATTTAAATAAAATATTAAATCATTTTATAACCTTATGCCAATTTTTGCAGGAGCTAGATATATTATTCCAGAGCTCCCCAACAGGTGGCATAATTTTTGGACATATATTAATATATATAACTAATATATTTCCAATGCAAATATTTATGCATTAATTCCAAATGCCCAAAATAAATACCTATGAGCTCTTAAAAATATTGGTTTGATTTTTATCTCTATCCAATATTTTCAGAGAGCAACATGAGCATTTTCTTGGACCCTTTTGGAGAAATTTTTATTTGGGTCATTTTTCAAAATGATTCTGAGGGTTCCACAAATCCCCATTTCAAATTAAATGGAATTTTAAACATGATGCACACACTCTGATGCATGACTAGCTAGGGTGTGACAACTCACCCCCACTCAAAAGAATCTCGTCCCGAGATTTGGGTTCCTCCGGGAAGAAGGCGGGATACTCGAGTCGAAGACGATCCTCCCTTTCCCAAGTTGCTTCATCCTTAGAATGGAGCGACCATTGAACTTTGAGAAACTTGATATTATGACATCGGGTGGTACGTTCGGCCTGATCGAGGATACGAATGGGGTACTCTTGATATGTAAGATTATCTTGGAGATCAAGCGTTTCGTGGTCCACTCCACGGATAGGATCCGAGAAGCAACGCCTGAGTTGAGAAACGTGGAAGACATCGTGGACTCTGGAGAGGTGCGGAGGTAGTTCCAACTGGTAGGCAACTTCTCCTCGTTTGGCAAGAATGCGAAAAGGTCCAATGTAACGAGGAGCCAATTTGCCTTTGATACCGAAACGATGGGTTCCCTTCAGAGGGGTGACCCGAAGATAAGCCTTCTCGTCAACCTCGAAAGTCATAGCCTTATGTTTTCGGTCATATTGACTCTTTTGACGAGATTGGGCTGTTTTCAACTTTTCACGAACGATACGAACTTGTTCTTCTGCTTCTTGAATCATATCCGGGCCAAAGAATTGTCTTTCCCCGGTCTCTGACCAGTTAAGGGGTGTTCGACACCGTCGTCCATAGAGAACTTCAAAAGGGGCTTTACCCA
>NW_025283132.1:0-1174 GCF_018294505.1 Triticum aestivum
TCTCTTGTTTCCCCACACATACGGACTCTAAAAATAGCCTATACTTATGTATTTCGAAATTACATGGGCCTGGCCCAATAATAAGGTGACGCAGCACCTAAAATAGCCTCGGGACGAAATTTATGAAGTGGCATCTTGTATATTTCGTCCAAGGCTTCATGCACCCATTATGGTGGCTTCAAAGTCCTGAAATCATCACTTGTAACTCCGTTCTTGTTCCCCTTGCGCATGCCATCATCTCCATGCTTGTTCTTGCTCCAATGTTCATCCTTCTCCAAGCTAGACCCTTCATTTGTAAGCAAAACAAATGTATCCAATTTATGCAGCATCATATTCTCATGAACATTAGAATCATTACCAAGAAACGAAAGTACCTGGTAATTTAGTTGGCGTGCACGAGCTCTAGTAATTGGTCCAGTATGTATAGCAGCAGGGGCTGTGGGTGTAACAATTGTATTGATGTCCTCATCAAATTTGAAGGTGATTCCAATTGGGTTGGAAAGTGCACGAAATATAGTTTCCAAAAAAAAAGAATCACCCAATTCGGAGTCCGTATGAAAAACTTGTGTGCATTTTGAGTCAGGTGTGTCTGTGCAGTCCGAATCTGAATCCAGAACGTGAGAGACTTGGACTCTATCTTCTCTTGGGCCAAAAGTGACGTGGGAGAACTTTTTGGACAGCAAATAAACATCTCTTTCTTCCTTATCTTCATATGTGGATTATACAAATGTCCCATACACCTGCAATTAGACAAAACACAAAAGTGTGTGAAGTATTTTTGTTCTGGATAACATAAATAGATTATTGAATAGTTTGCACTAGAAATCACGTAACAAATATGCATATATGCAATATTTTTGGTCATATCCAAGGTAGTCATGTCCTCATCATCCTCCCCTTCTTGAAAATAAAGCCGTCCTCGGCGTTGCTTAATCTGAAATGTGGCTAACAAAAGAGACAAGGTGTACATGTTGTATATGTATATGTCATCCATTTTTACTTCCCTTGATTTTTGCATATATGACACATGAATGGATGAGTAACTTGCATAGTTCATAAAATCTAAAGCCAAAAAATTAGCACAAGAAGTAGAAGGCATGAAAATATTGCAACTCAGTTTGCACATATAAGTGAAGCTCTTATTCATTTCAAAAGATTGACAATGTTCATCATT
>NW_025283133.1:0-1174 GCF_018294505.1 Triticum aestivum
CTCTTTTGGCGCGCAGGGAGCAACTACGGGGAGAGGGTGGAGTGGCGCATCCAACGGTGGTGGTGGCGGAGGCTGGGGTGGCCGGAGCTGCCGGCGGCGACCTCTTTTGCGGCTGCCGGAGCTCGGGTGTTCGCGGGACCGGCGCTGCGGTGTGCAAACAAGACGGTGGTCGCGCTAGTTTTACTCTACGGGACGCAACGAGTGCAACGGACGCAGGCGTGGGACCAAAAGGTCACCGGAGCTTCACCGGCGACGAGCCCGTGCGGCGGAGCGTCTCGGCTCCGGTAGAGGGGGCGGCTAGAGCTCGAAATCGAACTTGGGGTTAGGGGGAAACGGAGCAGGGACTCACGGGGATCGTGCAGGGAGGGTCAGCGAGCTCGGGGGCGCGCCGGAGTGGCCGAATTCGACGGAGAAGATCCTCGGCGGCCGGCGAGGGGGAAAACATCGGGGGCGGCGTTCCGGGGCTCTTCTGGTCGCATGAGACGACGAGGAGGACGAGGGAGGACTTGCGGAGCTCTGGGAGGCGTCGGGGAGGCGAGAAGGGGATGGTGGCCGCGGCGAACGGCGTCGGTGGCGACGGCTGTGTTCGGGTTCGGGCGAGAGAGAAAGAGCAGAGGGGCGGGGCCTCGAGGAAGAGTGAGAGGGGTCCGAGGGGGCTGCGTGGCGTCGCGGGAGGGAACCAGGGGAGGAGGAGGCAGCCAGGTAGGGAGGAGGTGGCCGGGGCGCGTGGCCGCGCGCGCCGGGCGCGTGCCCGCGTCCTTCTGGCGAGGGAAGAAGACGACAGGGGGGGTAGCGGTGGCGGGCTGGGCCAGCGGGAGGAGCTGGGCCGGGCAGGTAAGCAGGTAAGTGGCCCAGGTGGCCGTCTCCCTTTTTATTTTTGCTCTGTTTTATTTTTTAATCATTGTTTTCTATTTGTTTCAATCTGTTTTGATTTAGTTCAAACACTAAATCATTTTTGTTTCTTCCAATAATTTTTGCAGGGACTGAAAGTAATATTCTAGAGCCCCTCACAAAATATCAGAATTATTGAAGCATTAAAAATATATATAACATATATTTGCTCCAACTCAAATACAATATACATTAGTTCAAAGATCCAAAATGACATGGAAAAATGTGCATCATCTCTGGTTACTGTTTCCAGCATTTTTCCAAAGATGATGAACATTTTTGA
>NW_025283134.1:0-1174 GCF_018294505.1 Triticum aestivum
TGCCTCATGGGCAAGATGACTAAAACGCCGTTCTCCGGAACTATGGAGAGAGCAACAGATTTGTTGGAAATCATACATACAGATGTATGTGGTCCGATGAATATTGAGGCTCGTAGCAGGTATCATTATTTTCTGACCTTCACAGATGATTTGAGCAGATATGGGTATATCTACTTGATGAAACACAAAGTCTGAAACATTTGAAAAGTTCAAAGAATTTCAGAGTGAAGTGGAGAATCATCGTAACAAGAAAATAAAAGTTTCTACGATATGATCGCAGAGGTAAAATATTTGAGTTACGAGTTTGGCCTTCAGTTAAAACAATGTGAAATAGTTTCACTACTCACGCCACCTGGAACACCACAGTGTAATGGTGTGTCCGAACGTCATAACCGTACTTTATTGGATATAGTGCAATCTATGATGTCTCTTACCAATTTACCACTATCGTTTTGGGTTATGCATTAGAGACAGCTACATTCACATTAAATAGGGCACCATCAAAATCCGTTGAGACGACGCCTTATGAACTGTGGTTTGGCAAGAAACCAAAGTTGTCGTTTCTTAAAATTTTGGGGTTGCGATGCTTATGTGAAAAAATTTCATCCTGATAAGCTCAAAGCCAAATCGGAGAAATGTGTCTTCATAGGATACCCAAAGGAGACAGTTGGGTACACCTTCTATCACAGATCCGAAGGCAAGACATTCGTTGATAAGTATGGATCCTTTCTAGAGAAGGAGTTTCTCTCGAAAGATGTGAGTGGGAGGAAAGTAGAACTTGATGAGGTAACTGTACCTGCTCCCTTATTGGATCACAGAAATCTGTTCCTGTGACTTCTACACCAATTAGTGAGGAAGTTAATGATGATGATCATGTAACTTCAGATCAAGTTACTACCAAACCTCGTAGGTAAACCAGAGTAAGATCCGCACCAGAGTGGTACGGTAATCCTGTTCTGGAGGTTATGTTACTAGACCATGACGAACCTACGAACTATGAAGAAGCGATGGTGAGCCCAGATTCCGCAAAATGGCTTGAGGCCATGAAATCTGAGATGAGATCCATGTATGAGAACAAAGTGTGGACTTTGGTTGACTTGCCCGATGATCGGCAAGCAATTGAGAATAAATGGATTGTCAAGAGGAAGACGGACGCTGATAGTAGTATCACTAT
>NW_025283135.1:0-1174 GCF_018294505.1 Triticum aestivum
TCTACAAGCTCTGGTCACTCTCTTAAAAATCACTAACGTAATCATATCTCACTCCATTATGCAAATCTTATTTCTGGTTTTTTGATTCCATTTCAGTACTTGTACCTTTTTACAATGCGTTTAGTGCATATGAATGAAGTATATTGATTTATCTTCTACCTATGGTTTGCTGTGCTTTATTGGTGCTCAACGTTTTTAACATGTTGGCATGCATATTACTAAATTTGGTCAAGCAACCCGCCAACAGATACAAAGAAGGTGAGTTTATAATGTGTAATACCCGTTTACTTTTTCTTTTTATCCTGCAATGTGCAATACTTAAATGGAATTCAGTTATTGATGTTTGCTTTATGCGGTTGAAAAAAGAATCTCAAATTTGGTGACCCTATGTTGCTGGTTTGATTATGACTAGCACATATGCCCGTGCGTTGAAACGGGAAAAAATGATGTTTTGTGCAAGCATAATGTCTCACAGCACCGGGGTCAAATGATACCACATTAGTATAGTAGAACGTACCACTTCCTCTTAAGATTTCAGAAATGACATGTCATGGACAGGGTATAGAGCTCCGAAGAGTATTCTCCTTCCGTCATCGGTTGCTAAATCAGTAACGCCCAGCGTTGTGTGCGATGGAGCCCATACCGCTGTTCACAACTGAACTCTTTATTTTATTTTAATCCTTCAGATTTGTCGGGTCAGGGATCCTTCGGTTTTGTTGGATCAGAAGTAAGAGCACCGGGACTTCAAGGACGATGTAGATTGTCGAAGGCTAAGTTGCAGAGTGCATGGGCAGCAGTACTAGAGCAAGAACCTCGCGTGTGACGGAGCTGTGGTGGTAGAGAAGCAAAACTCAACGACTAACTCTACAAGCTCTGGTCACTCTTTTAAAAAATCACTAACGTAATCATATCTCACTCCATTATGCAAATCTTATTTCTGGTTTTTTGATTCCATTTCAGTACTTGTACCTTTTTACAATGCGTTTAGTGCATATGAATGAAGTATATTGATTTATCTTCTACCTATGGTTTGCTGTGCTTTATTGGTGCTCAACGTTTTTAACATGTTGGCATGCATATTACTAAATTTGGTCAAGCAACCCGCCAACAGATACAAAGAAGGTGAGTTTATAATGTGTAATACCCGTTTACTTTTTCTTTTTATCCTGCAATG
>NW_025283136.1:0-1174 GCF_018294505.1 Triticum aestivum
ATCGGGATACAACTCCAAGTGTCCGTTACCGTAGGACAGGCTATCGATAGATGTTTTCTTCCCTGCAGGGGTGCACCAACTTACCCACCACGCTCGATTGACTCCGGCCGGACACACTTTCCAGGGTCATGCCCGGCCTCGGCCAAACAATACGCCGCAACCCGACCTAGACTTAACAGAGAGGTCAGCACGCCGGACTAAACCTATGCCCCCAGGGGTCATGGGCCATCTCCCCGGAAACTCCTACACGTTGCGTACGCGGCCGGTGAGCAGACCTAACTACCTCCTTCAACAAGGCAGGCGCTTGCGCAGTCCAACCCGGCGCGCGCCACTCAGTCGCTGACGTCTATTAAGCTTTGGCTGATGTATACGACGCAGAACGCCCATACTATGCCCACGTGATGGTTAGTGCTATCAGGCCAGAGGCCCCTCGGATCAAATATCCAAATCGTAGTGGATTAGGAACGCGCGGTAACAAGCAGAGACTCACGAAAGAGGTGACCCCGTTGCCCCGTCTCGAGGACTTGCGGCAAGGGCTAAGAATGCCCGGCCCCGCCTCGTAATTATCTCACGGGCACCTTCCAGGTCAACCCGTCTCCACATCACTTTCCAAGTAACAATTGTAAAGTCCAAGTATCCGTGTGTCCAAACATCAAGAGGAAAACCCAAGGAATCACCCCCGGTGTGTTCCACTCAATGTAATCATCAAGGTGAACGTAGAGGAATCACCCTCGAGGTTCACACTTGAGGGGTTGCACGACAGAGCCGTATCGGAAGTGGTTAAGGAGGAAATCACCCTCGATGACCACGACCGAATAGCTACACTACAGGTTAACATCAGAAGTGTCGTAGAGGTCTCACCCTCGGCACTCGATAGTAACCCAGCAGTGTCGAGCAACTAAGGGGAAAGTGATGTGCGGTGCCGGGGCCTGGTCTTCAATCCCGTTGATCGGGTCTTCAATGATGAAGCAGGGGCAACAAGGACAAGGTGGGGGTCACTGATGGAGCACTAACCAACCTATACTAAGCAAATTAGGATAAGCAGGTAAGGTACAACAGTAGATACAAAAGCAGGCTATGCATCAGAATAGGAGCAAACAATAACAGTAGTAAAATCTAATGCAAGCATGAGAGAATAGAATGGGCGATATCGGGATGATCAAAGGGGGGGCTT
>NW_025283137.1:0-1174 GCF_018294505.1 Triticum aestivum
CGATTCTGGCCCGTTTCATGGACTATTACTCACTGTTTTGGGGTCCCAGAGTGTTTTCCACGATTAAAAAACCCTGGGATGCGTTTACGTGTCGGTCATCAACACTGGCAGTTTTGGCCGATTCTTGCCCGTTTCATGGACTATTGCTCACTCTTTTGGGGTCCCAGAGTGATTACCACGATTAACAAACCCTGGGATGCTATTACGTGCCGGTCATCAACACTGGCAGTTCTAGCTGATTCTGGCCCGTTTCATGAACTATTACTCACTGTTTCGGGGTCCCGGTGTTATTACCATGATTAACAAACCCTAGGATGCGTTTACGTGTTGGTCAACAACACTCGCAGTTTTGGCTGATTCTGGCCCGTTTCATGGACTATTACTCACTGTTTTGGGGTCCCGGAGTTATTAGCACGATTAACAAACCCTGAAACGCATCTATGTGTTGGTCATCAACACTGGCAGTTTTGGCCGATTCTAGCCCGTTTCATGGACTATTACGCACTGTTTTGGGGTTGGAGAGTGATTTCCACGATTAACAACCCCTGGGATGCGTTTACGTCTCGGTCATCAACAGTGGCAGTTTCGGCCTATTCTGGCCCGTTTCATGGACTATTACTCACTGTTTTTGGGTCCCGGAGTAATTTCCACGATTAACAAACCCTGGGATGTGTTTACGTGTCGGTCATCAATACTGCTAGTTTTGTCCGATTCTGGCCCGTTTCATCGACTATTACTCACTGTTTTGGGGTCCCAGAGTGATTTCCACGATTAACAAACCCTGTGATGCGTTTACGTGTTGGTCATCAACACTCGCAGTTTTGTCCGATTCTGGCCCATTTCTTGGATTATTACTCACCATTTTGGGGTCCCGAAGCGATTTCCATAGTTAATCAACCCAAGGGTGCGCTTACATGTCGGTCATCAATACTGGCAGTTTTGGCCGATTCTGGCCCGTTTCATGGACTATTACTCACAGTTTTGGGGTCCCAGAGTGATTAGCACGATTAACAAACCCTAGGATGCGTCTACGTGTCGGTGACCAACACTGGCAGTTTTGGCCGATTCTGGCCCGTTTCATGGACTATTACTCACTGTTTTGGGGTCCGAGAGTGTTTTCCACGATTAAAAAACCCTGGGATGCGTTTACGTGTCGGTCATCAACACTGGCAGT
>NW_025283138.1:0-1174 GCF_018294505.1 Triticum aestivum
TCATTGAAGCCGACCTTAAGCACTGAGATCTGTATATGTGATTTAAGATACAGCTACTACCATGCATTGGGCCCTGAAATATGACCCCGCTCGACTTCTTATTCACCCTAGCTCTCTGTCCAGGAGTTGCAAGTAGTTTCTGGTGTTTGTAGCCTACTGGAGGCCGTGGACAGCGCTGACCGTAGGGGTGGGCTGTGATGCGGTAGGTACGTGGCACGGTGTACCGAATACCCGTTAGGTATCTCGGGAACCCTGTTCACATCGTTCGGGGCCGTATGGGAAACCTCGGTCGGACTCCCTGCGGATGGAACCTGAATAGGCGATAAACCTGGACTAGAGGCTTAAGTGTTTAGGTAGGTCGTGGTCTACACCCACGTCGGCTTTCGCTTGAAGTCTGCCGAGCACATGTCGTGTGCAGACGCTAAGTGGTGGAAACATGTATGAAGAGGTACACCCCTGCAGGGTTAACATGATCTATTCTAATAGCCGCGTCCGCGGTAAAGGACTACTTGGTTGCCTATACAGTTCATAGACAAGTAAATGGAAACTACTAAAAGCCTCAAGATAAGTGTGAGTGCCGAGGATGGCTTTTCCGTAGGAAGACGGAGGTGGATCCTCGGTAGTGTATTGAAGTGGTGAGTAGTGGACTCGTGTGCGCAAAACCATTTCAAGTTGGAGTATCGTAGGATAGCCTAGCCAAGAGTCAGAGCTGGCTTGCTGCAATAACTCCACCAACCCTTCTTGATACTATGCATGTATGTAGGATCTGATGTAAGTCTTGCTGAGTACCTTTGTACTCATGTTGCTATAATCTACATTTTTACAGAAGACGCTGCAACCCCTTCTGATGGGTTCTATGTAGACGTTGACATCAATGAGTAGGCTAAAGACCCAGGTGGTGACCCTGAGCTTGTGAAGGACCACGTAGTATAGCTAGGCTTTCCAAGCCTCTTTTATTTTACTAGTTGTCTGTACTCAGACAAGTTACTTCCGCTGCTGGTTTGTATGACTGTATGACTTGTATGTTGGGTCGTGAGACCCGTACCTTTGTGTATGATATGTATGGCTCCCTGAGCCTTAAATAAAGTACTTGTGTCGTAGAGTCATGTTGTGATGCTTCGTTGTATTTGCGCATATCGAGCATATTGTGTGTATGATTGAAATGCTTGGTATG
>NW_025283139.1:0-1174 GCF_018294505.1 Triticum aestivum
CTCGATCGATGTTGGGCTCCGATGAGTCATCGTCGGAGGATGACGTTGTCCCTCCAGCGCAGGACTCCGACCGGCAGAGCCCGGCTCGCGTTGGTGGGGCAGGTTCAGGGCCACCCAGGGCTGCCGCTCTCACCCTCAATGGACGCGGGCTGGCGTCACCGCCACCTGCGGTGGGGCGGCCTGCTACCTCTTGAGCATGCATTGGTTTTCTTTTGAAGAGAAAAAGGGTGATGCATCAAAGTAGCGTAAGTATTTTCCTCAGTTTTTTAAATCCAAGGTATCAATCCAATAGGAGGCCACACGCAAGTCCCTCGTATCTATACAAACAAATAAGAACCTTGCAACCAACGCGATAAAGGGGTTGTCAATCCCTTCACAGCCACTTGCAAAATTGAGATCTGATAGAGATGATAAGATAATATTTTTGGTATTCTTATGATAAAGATTAAAAGTAAAGATTGCAAAATAAACGGCGACAAAAATAGCTAGTTGATGGGAGATTAATATAATGGAAAATAGACCCGGGGGTCATAGGTTTCACTAGTGGCTTCTCTCAAGATAGCATAAGTATTACGATGGGTGAACAAATTACTGTCGACCAATTAATAGAAAAGTGCATAATTATGAGAATATCTAGACATGATCATATATATAGGCATCGCATCCGCGACAAGTAGACTGAAACGATTCTACATCTACTACTATTACTCCACACATCGACCGCTATCCAGGATGCATCTAGAGTATTAAGTTCATAAGAACAAAGTAACGTATTAGGCAAGATGACATGACGTAGAGGGATAAACTAAAGCAATATGATATAAACCCCATCTTTTTATCCTCGATGGCAACAATACAATACGTGCCTTGCTGCCCCTACTATCATTGGGAAAGGACACCGCAAGATTGAACCCAAAGCTAAGCACTTCTTAAATTGCAAGAAAGATCAATCTAGTAGGCCAAACCAAACTGATAATTCGAAGAGACTTGCAAAGATAACAAATCATACATAAAATAATTCAGAGGAGATTCAAATATTGTTCATAGATAATATTGATCATAAACCCACAATTCATCAGATCTCGACAAACACATCACAAAAAGAGTTACATCGAATAGATCTTCAATAAGATCGAGGAAAACTTTGTATTGAGATCTAAAGAGAGAGAAGAAG
>NW_025283140.1:0-1174 GCF_018294505.1 Triticum aestivum
AGGGCTAGATCTCATGGTCAACCGTTCCAGGGTTAGGCGGGACGGGGGCCCGAGGGGGGCGTGGGTAGCAATGCCACCAGAGCTTTGCATCGGCCCCTTACATGTGGGGTGGTGTTGTGGCATGTCCGAAGAGGCGGCTAGCGTCTCCGGGGTGTGGCCCCCCTCAAGGACGGCGCCACCGCCGGCACCTGGAGGGGGGAAACGGATGCGTCGGGTCTACACGGAGGGGGTGTAGCTGTGGGTTTGGCCCGGATGTTGCTTCCAGGTATCCCTCTGTGCTGACCTGACACAACCGGGTGGAGAGGTCCACTTGTCAAAGTCCTGACGTGGAAAGTCAAAGGGCTAGATTTCGTGGTCAAACGCTCCAGGGTTAGGCGGGACGCGGGCCCTGGGGGTAGCAATGCCACTGGAGCGTCGCACCGGCCCCTCATACATGCGGGGTGGTGTTGTGGCATGTCTGAAGAGGCGGCGCGCGTCTCCGGGGTGTGGCCCCCCTCACGGATGGCGATGACACAGTAGTAGACGTTCTGCGGTAACGGTGCGGCGTGAATATTATAAAATACTTGGATCGCGATAAAATCATGAGTTTTTTACATGACGTGGGCACATGTGCTATAGGAGCGATGGTAATTTTTCGTAATTTTTGATAATGGAGAAGTATCCGAACACTTCCCTCTACGCGGATTGCCCTTCGCATGTCTACGACTGTGGCCGGCGGCCTCCGTGGGCTAGCATGCCGCCAATCTTGCGTGCGCTACTTCTCACAAGTCTGAGAGTGTTGTGGCGGTTGCGAACGCCCGGAACGCGTCCCCGGGCCATGGCCCCCCTCACGGACGGTGCCGCCGCCGGCACCTGGAGGGGGGCAACGGACGCGTCGGGTCTACACAGAGGGGATGTAGCCGTGGGTTTGGCCCGGATGTTGCTCCCAGGTGTCCCTCTGTGCTGACCTGATACAACCGGGTGGAGAGGTCCACTGTTCGAAGTCCGTCCCTGGAAAGTCAAAGGGCTAGATCTCGTGGTCAACCGCACCAGGGTTAGGCGGGACGGGGGCCCGAGGGGGCGGGGGGTAGCAATGCCGCCGGAGCGTCGCATCGGCCCCTCATACATGTGGGGTGGTGTTGTGGCATGTACGAAGAGGTGGCTAGCATCTCCGGGGTGTGGCCTCCCTCAAGGA
>NW_025283141.1:0-1174 GCF_018294505.1 Triticum aestivum
AAAACACGTTAGAATTGGCCAAAATTGTGAGTGTTGCTGACCGACACGTAAACACAACCCGGGGTCATTTCGGGACCCCCATAACTAAGTAATAGTCCAAGAAACGGGCCAGAATCGGCCCAAACTGCAATTGTTGATGACCTACACTTAAGCGCACCTTGGGGTTCAACAACCATGGAAATCGCTTTGGGGCCCCAAAACGGTGAGTAATAGTCCACGAAACGGGTCAGAATCGACAAAAACCGCGAGTGTTGATAACCAACCCGTAAGCGCACCCAAGGGTTCCTTAATCGTGGAAATGACTCCGGGGGCCCAAAAAAGTGAGTAATAGTCCATGATACGGGCCAAAATCAGCCAAAACTATGAGTTTTTATGACCGACACGTAAGCGTGCCTTGGGGTTCAACAACTATGGAAATCACTTCGGGACCTGAAAACGGTGAGTAATAGTCCACAAAACACGTTTGAATTGGCCAAAATTGTGAGTGTTGCTGACCGACACGTAAACACAACCCGGGGTTCGTAAATCGTGGAAATCATTTCGGGACCCCGATAACTAAGTAATAGTCCAAGAAACGGGCCAGAATCGGCCCAAACTGCGATTGTTAATGACCTACACTTAAGCGCACCTTGGGGTTCAACAACCATGGAACTCGCTTTGGGGCCCCAAAACGGTGAGTAACAGTCCACGAAACGGGTCAGAATCGACAAAAAACGCGAGTGTTGATAACCAACCCATAAGCGCACCCAAGGGTTCCTTAATCGTGGAAATCACTCCGGGGAACCAAAAAAGTGAGTAATAGTCCACGAAACGGGCCAGAATCGGCCAAAACTGTGAGTGTTGATGACCGACACGTAAACGCACGCCGGGGTTCGTTAATCGTGGAAATCACTCCGGGACCCCAAAACAGTGAGTAATAGTATACAAAAAAGGAAAGAATCGGACAAAAGTGTAAGTCTTTATGACCGAAACATAAACGCACGCCGCAGTTCGTTAATCGTTGAAATCACTTCGATACCCCAAAACAGTGCGTAATACTCCACGAAACGGGCCAGAATCGGCCAAAACTGCGAGTGTTGATGAGCGACACATAAATGCACCCCGGTGTTCGTCAATCATGGAAATCACGCCGAGACCCAAAAACAGAGTAATAGTCCAAGAAACGGGCCAGAAT
>NW_025283142.1:0-1174 GCF_018294505.1 Triticum aestivum
AAATGATGATACCATGCCAACTTTCAACCTTTTCAGAGTTCATTTAAAGTGCTTTTCAATTTCAGGGTCATATAGCTCAAAAAATCAGTAAATGCATGAAAAATAACAAATGAAGTCAGAAAGGGTTGAAAATTAATGATGTGGCTTTGAATGGTGCATTTTGAACACACAAAAAGTCTGGAGATCAAATAAGTTCAAAATAATGAAATGCCTTTTGTAACAGATGAGTTTCCGTTTGAAACCCTGATACTTCGAAAGAGATTGTCCATTTTGTACACGAAGTGCATCCAGTTTTTCCCGTAACCCTCTCAACTTTTTAGCACATGCTGTGGGTGAAATGATGACACCATGCCAACTTGCAACCATTTCAGAGTTCCTTTGAAGTGCTTTTCAGTTTCAGGGTCATATAGCTCAAAAAATTAGTAAATGCATGAAAAATAAAAAACGCAGTCAGAAAGGGTTGAAACTTGATGATGTGGCTTTGAATGGTTCATATTCAACAGACAAAAATTCTGGAGTTCAATTAAGTTCAAAATAATGAAATCCCTTGGTAACACATGAGTTTTCGTTCGAAACCCTGATACTTCGAAAGAGATTGTCCATTTTGTACACGAAGTGCATCCAGTTTTTCCCGTAACCCTCTCAACTTTTTAGCACATGCTATGTGCGTGAAATGATGATACCATGCCAACTTTCAACCTTTTCAGAGTTCATTTGAAGTGCTTTTCAATTTCAGGGTCATATAGCTAAAAAAAAACAGTAAATGCATGAAAAATAACAAATGAAGTCAGAAAGGGTTGAAAATTGATGATGTGGCTTCGAATGGTGTATTTTGAACACACAAAAAGTCTGGAGTTCAAATAAGTTCAAAATAATGAAATGCCTTTTGTAACAGATGAGTTTCCGTTTGAAACCCTGATACTTCGAAAGAGATTGTCCATTTTGTACACGAAGTGCATCCAGTTTTGGCCGTAACCCTCTCGACTTTTTAGCACATGCTATGTGGGTGAAATGATGATACCATGCCAACTTTCAACCTTTTCAGAGTTCATTTGAATTGCTTTTCAATTTTCGGGTCATATAGCTCAAAAAAAATCGGTAAATGCATGAAAAATAACAAAGGAAGTTAGAAAGGGTTGAAAATTGATGATGTGGCTTCGGATGGTGCATTTTG
>NW_025283143.1:0-1174 GCF_018294505.1 Triticum aestivum
ACACGGCTTTAAATGAGCAAACAATTTTCTAGGTTTTTACCTTTGAACTTCTAGGTTTTTCGACCTTCTTGGTTATTTCAAATTGTACTTCTAGGATTTTCAAATTTGAACTTCTACATTTTTTGATCTTCTCGGTTCTTTCATTTTTTCTAGTTTTCTTTAAATCCATTTTTATAAAGTTTTTTTGAGTTTGCCTTCTCTCTTATTTTTTTAGAAACGAGGAAAATCTAAGTTTTAAAAACTTCGGTTATTTTCTAGAAATGAGAAAATTCCAAAATTTTAATGTGCATCAAACTGCTCAGTCATTTTATTTTGACCTTCTTGGTTTTATTTTTTTAGAAATAGAGAAAATTTATTTCTTTATAGTGTTGTCCCTTTTTATTTGATGGATTTCTTCTGTATTTGGCACACGTGAACTTCAAAACTTCTGGAACATGAACATGTGGAGAAAAAGTTCATTTTTGTCCCTGCATGATTTATGTTTGAAGTTGATATCTGAAAAATCCCTCAGGCAGTACGATAGCTGTAGTTGTACCAATTTTGGCGACACCAGGCTCAATTTGTTTTACTTAAATTTTGCGCTGCTTTGTTATTTTATTTGAAGTTCTGCGTTTTAACAATAACAGAGTACTTATACGTTTATAAAAGAAATGATTTTTCTATTTCTAAAAAAAAATGAAAACTAAGCACACGCTCACCTCCACGCACATGGCCAATTAATTTTATTCTCTGGACACAAGTAATTTTTTTTCTTTGACCAGCCTCAAACATTTTGTTCGACCTGCCAGGAGTAATTTGTTCGACCTGCCTGGAGTTATTTTCGTCATATCTGAACTTCGAAAAATGAAAACATAGATGATTGTATCTCACGTACTGTCAAACAAACAAAAAAGATGAATGTGCCTCACGGAGAGCACAACTGAGCATTGCGGCCAGTGCATAACACACATCGCACGCGCACTGAGCGGAGGGCCGCCGGCTTGAGCGTAAGATGCAGCAGAACATGGGTTGCCGGAGTTCTCGCCGTAGGCAGGAGCAGGACAGGGGTCTCCAAGCACGCATCTGTCTCATCACCCTCAGAATCCCCTTTTTTTGTCTTCACTAGAATGGACCCCGGTGTCGCCGGCGAGGATCTCACGGCCGCGAGGTGGAGGGAGCTTGAGGAGGACCGGAA
>NW_025283144.1:0-1174 GCF_018294505.1 Triticum aestivum
CCTCCGTTGGATTACTCGCACTACATGGTGTTTGAGTAACGGATGACCAAGACACAGTCTTTCAGAAGTGTTTGCACCTTACGTATGGGTAGACAGTTACACCTACTTTCCCCTACATCTGCTAGTCTACCACTGTAAGAGTTCACACAACTTAGTCAACTATGCTAGAGCCCATAATAGCTTGCGGCTGCACACGGAAGTTTCTAGCATGAATAATCTCATGATCCCTTTGAACCTGGGTGGCGGTCCAAAAGAAAAACAGGCAATCCTGGAATACCCAGGTACCTCAATCCACCCAGATGTGAGTTTAAGTTGCCACCTTAAGTAAACCATTAATTAACAATCTCACATCTGTCATGAATTTCACTCAAACCCAATCCACGTCTACGAGCATAGCATGGCAATAAGAAAAACAACGTAGAAGTAACTCCCAAGGGTTTGAATAGAAAACAGGTAATAGGTTCTACCTCAATACCCACAATTTAATTAGATCCTAATCATGCAAGTGTTTGAGGAAACAAATCTAATGCAATAAAACTGGGTATGAACGGGGTATGATCAAAGTGTTACTTGCCTTGCTGATGATCCGCAAAACCTAGCGATTCGAAGTAACAAGCGGCACACTCCGGGTACTCTATCGCAAACAAACAAGCATACAATCAGTACTCATCTAATGCACAGGTAAAACTCGAATGAAAGATCCAACCAGAAAGTTCAACTTAAGAACTCCGGTTTGCAAAAAGAATCAACTCGAAAGAAGCAACGAAAGTCAAACGGCGAAAGAAAGAAACTTCGTTTGCTAATCTGGATCTAGGTCAAATTTTACTGTAGCGAAAACTTGTTTGAGTAGGTTAAACGGAAAGAGAATTTCGAGACGAAACTCTAGGCGCTTGAATCGCCTGATTCCGATAAACGAGCGAGAAGTTAAACAGAATCGAAGATTCGATCAGAAATCGAATCTGAGAAAATAACGAGAAAAATCCGATGAAAAAGAAAAACGGACGAACGGTTAAATAACGGACGTTCGTTAACAGAGAAAAACCGACGAACGCGTTCGTTAAAACGAATGGTTCAGTGAACGCTCGTAAAATAATAAAACTGAAAAAAAACCGATCTAGGGTTTTTTTTAAACGAAGGGTTTTTTAAAACAAAAAAACCGGCAAGTCAACGGGCG
>NW_025283145.1:0-1174 GCF_018294505.1 Triticum aestivum
CTTATCTGGAAGATCAACTCCCACTCGATTCAAATGATTGTTGTACTCAGACAATCTGAGCACAAGCTCAACAATTGAGCTTTTCTCCTTAGTTTGCAGGTTAAGAAAGTCATCGGAGGTCTTATACCTCTTGACATGGGCACGAGCCTGAAATCCCAATTTCAGCCCTCAAAACATCTCATATGTTTCGCGATGTTTCAAAAACGTCTTTGGTGCCTCAACTCTAAACCGTTTAACTGAACTATCACATAGTTATCAAAACGTGTATGTCAGATGTTCGCAACAACCACAGACAACGTTCGAGGTTCAGCACACTGAGCGGTGCATTAAGGACATAAGCCTTCTATGAAGCAATGAGGACAATCCTCAGTTTACGGACCTAGTCCGCATAATTGCTACTATCAACTTTCAACTAATTTTTCTCTAGGAACATATCTAAACAGTAGAACTATAGCGTGAGCTACGACATAATTTGCAAAATCCTTTTGACTATGTTCAAGATAATTAAGTTCATCTTATGAACTCCCACTCAGATAGACATCCCTCTAGTCATCTAAGTGATTACATGATCCGAGTCAAACTAGGCCGTGTCCGATCATCACGTGAGACGGACTAGTCATCATCGGTGAACATCTTCATGTTGATCGTATCTTCTATACGACTCATGCTCGACCTTTCGGTCTCCGTGTTCCGAGGCCATGTCTGTACATGCTAGGCTCGTCAAGTTAACCCTAAGTGTTTCGCGTGTGTTCCGAGGCCATGTCTGTACATGCTAGGCTCGTCAACACCCGTTGTATTTGAACGTCTGAATAAAACACCCGATCATCACGTGATGTTTTGAAATAGCGAACTGTCGCAACGGTGCACAGTTAGGGGAGAACACTTCTTGAAATTGTTGTAAGGGATCATCTTATTTACTACCGTCGTTCTAAGCAAATAAGATGTATAAACATGATAAACATCACATGCAATCAAATAGTGACATGATATGGCCATCATCACTTTGCTCCTTTTGATCTCCATCTTCGGGGCTCCATGATCATCATCGTCACCGGCATGACACCATGATCTCCATCATCATGATCTCCATCATCGTGTCTTCATGAAGTTGCCTCGCCAACTATTACTTCTACTACTATGGCTAACGGTTAGCAATAAAGTAAAGTAATTACAT
>NW_025283146.1:0-1174 GCF_018294505.1 Triticum aestivum
TGAACGACAGTTACAGACTAGTTCTTGTGTAGTTGCATTCAATTTTTTCCATTCTACTTCCTTAAACATCTCCATATGAGATCGAATTACTTGTAGGGAAATGCAAGAGACCTCAGTTATGATGATGCACTAGGTCCATAGCTGGGACTTTGTGTATGTTCTCGAAATGCGTTTGTCGAGTGCTCATTAAGGAAGTTTCTATACAAGTTTCTGAACGAACTCCTTAAGAAAAGTGCTCCAACAGTTCCCTATGAAAGAATCATTTGAAGCATCTGGTCTTCACAAACGTTTTGACTACTTGTGGAGCCAAAACGGACTCCGTATGAGTCAGATATGCATTTTCAGTTAACACTGCGCAAAACTGATTACGAACGACGGTTACAGACTAGTTCTTGTGTAGTTGCATTCAATTTTTTTTCTATTCTACTTCACATTGGATCTCCATATGAGATCCAATTACTTGTAGGGAAATGGAAGAGACCTCAATTAGGATGATGCACAAGGTCCATAGCTGGGACTTTGTGTATGTTCTCGAAATGCGTTTGTCGAGTGCTCATTAAGAAAGTTTCTATACAAGTTTCTGAACGAACACCTTAAGAAAAGTTCTCCAAAACTTCCCTGTGAAAGAATCCTTCGAAGGATCTGGTCGTCAAAAATGTTTTGACTGCTTGTGGAGCCAAAACGAACTCCGTACGAGTCGGATATCCATGTTTCAGTTAACACTGCACAAAACTGATTCCGAACGACGGTTACAGACTAGTTCTTGTGTAGTTGTATTCGAGTTTTTCCATTCTACTTCACTAAACATCTCCATATGAGATCCAATTACTTGTAGGGAAATGCAAGAGACCTCAGTTATGATGATGCACTAGGTTCATAGCTGGGATTTTGTGTTTGTTCTCGAAATGCGTTTGTCGAGTGCTCATTAAGAAAGTTTCTATTCAAGTTTCTGAACGAACACCTTAATAAAAGTTCTCCAAAAGTTCCCTATGAAAGAATCCTTTGTAGCATCTGGTCGTCAAAAACGTTTCGACTACTTGTGGAGCCAAAACGGACTCCGTATGAGTCAGATATCCATGTTTCAGTTAACACTTCGCAAAACTGATTCCGAACGACAGTTACAGACTAGTTCTTGTGTAGTTGCATTCGATTTTTTTCCATTATACTTCGCTAA
>NW_025283147.1:0-1174 GCF_018294505.1 Triticum aestivum
GATACACAAACATCACCAAACAATATGCAACAATATGATGCATGCATGAAACATGGCAATATGAGTGTGTTGGGCTAATGCAACTAAAACCAGAAGGGTTTGAACAAATTTGAATCAAAGATTCAAATTCCAAATTCAAATATGGCCTTTTAAAGTGCTTTTCCTTGTTCTGATTAAAACATCAATTTAACTTGTTTGATCATGCATGAAAATAGTACAGATGGATAGATTGGATTTTTCTGATCATTTTTCATATATAATTTGTCCAATTTGGAGTTACAGAATAAAAGTTATGAATTTTTGAAGTTTAAATAATATTCTGGAATTTCCTGATTTAATTTAAATCCAGAAATTCAATTACTGCGTCAGCCTGACGTCAGTGTGACGTCAGTGGTCAACTGTGGCTGGTTGAAGTCAAACCTGACGTGTGGGGGCCACACGTCAGTGACAGGGGGGGGGTTAAACAGATTTAAATTAATCCTAATTACTAATTAGTGGCGCTGGGGCCCACTGTCAGTGTCAGGGGGGTTGACTAACAGTAGTTAGCGCTAACCTAACCATCTGGCCGACAGGGCCCACGCGTCAGTGACCCTGGGGGTCAAACCCCAGGTCGGTCAAGTCAAACCCCACCGGCGACATGACGCCGGCGAGATCCGAGACGGCGGCGAGAGTGCTTTTTGCCATTCCGGCGACCAAATGGACGACGGAAGGCATCTACGTGTTGCTGAGGCTGAGCCGCGTCTATTGGTGGTGGTGGTTGGGCTCGGGGTGGCCGGAGTTGACGGCGGCGAGCTCGGCTGCGGCGGCCGGAGTTCGGGTGCGGTCGGGATCAGTGTTGCAGGGGGTTTGGGGAGGCGTTGGTGCGTTCTACGTGCTCCTGGTGATGTGTGGAGCACGATGGTGTGCTCGGTTGGGCGCTACGGCGACCGTGGCCACGACGGCGACATCGCCGGCGGCGTGGAGCTCTCGGTCGAGGTGGAGCTAGGGCCTAGAGGTCGGGAGAGACCAGGGAAGAAGGGGGAAACGCTCCGGGGGCTCACCGCGGTTGCAGTGGGCGTCGAAGCGGGCTCGGGGACGCGCCGGAGACGACGAATTTGACGGCGACGGTGGTCGGAGTCCGAAGAGGGGAACAGCGACGTGGCGGCGATGCAGGGCTTCCGGGGACCCGTGGAGC
>NW_025283148.1:0-1174 GCF_018294505.1 Triticum aestivum
AAACGGGACTCCACGGGATACTGTTCATCTCCACCGTCGACCCCTCCAGCCTCCACGGGCTACTGTTCATCCACCGTCGACCTCCTCCAGCCTCCACCTGCGACTGTTCATCCACGGGCTCCTGTTCATCCAGCCTCCACCGCGCGCTACTCCACCGGCTACTGTTCAACCAGCCCTCTCCACGGGCTCCTGTTCAACCACCCCTCCACAGGCTACTGTTCATCCAGCCCTCCACCGTCTACTGTTCATCCTGCCCTCCACGGGGTGGTCCTGTTCATCCTGCCCTCCACGGGGTCCTGTTCATCCAGCCCCAACCGGCTCAATCGATCGGGGTCCTGTTCATCTAGAGGCAACAACACGGGGTCCTGTTCATCCACCCCCACCGGGAACTGTTCATCCAAACCCCCCAGCAACGCTCACTGTTCATCCAGAGGCAGCATCGATCGGCTTCAGTTAGCAGCAGTAGCGAAGGAATCGCTCGATCGGGTTCAGTTAACAGCCATCGATCGATCGCTCGGGTTCAGTAACGCGTAGCCTGCAGTGCAATCGCTCGGGTTCAGTTAGAGCCCAATGCCTCGCTCGTGTTCAATTAGAGCCCAACGCCTCGCACCCACGTGCGTGCGTGTATGAGAGAAACGCGCATCGCTCGGCCCCGACCAACACCGTAACCGGGAACACCCCAATATTTTCCTCGCCCTCGCTTCTACCACGGTTTTTTCCGTCATGGATGGCCCAAAGAATGTCATGCAGCTGCGTCTCTGGCCCGCCCAGGACGAAAAGCCCATTTTCTGTCATGATTTTTTGTCATAGAAGTAGGACCCCACCACATCTATGATGATACCAGGTTTTGTCAGAATTATCATCATAGAAGTGTCATAAGTATGATAGAAAAAAATTCGTTCGGCCCAAAATGTCACGAATATGTCTTTTTTTGTAGTGTTAGAGTCATCCGGATCAGTGTCAAAGCTTGCATCGACATAATCATTTACGACGATCTTTGTCACCTCCATAAACGAGAAACATATCCTTAGTCCTTTTCAGCTATTTTAGGATGTTCTTGACCGCTGTCCGGTGATCCACTCCTGGATTACTTTGGTACCTCCCTGCAAAACTAATAGCAAGGCACACATCAGGTCTGGTACACAGCATTGCATACATGATAGAACATATGGCT
>NW_025283149.1:0-1174 GCF_018294505.1 Triticum aestivum
AGGATATCCGCATATCAACTCCACTCTGATGATCTTTGCAGATGTGGAAAGCAAGAGTCGATTGAAAGTCATTAACCGAGAAGTGAACATGGTTGCCCCAGCAAAAGCAAATTATCTGAAATGGTCCCAAATACCCATCACATTCGACCAATCTGATCACCCGACTCATATTGCCACCCCTGGGAGGCAAGCTTTGGTGGTCGATCCAGTCGTCGAAGGCACTCGACTGACAAAAGTGCTGATGGACGGTGGAAGCGGGCTGAATTTGTTGTATGCAGACACACTGAAAGGAATGGGCATTCCGATGTCCCGACTGAGCACCAGTAACATGAGCTTTCATGGAGTTATACCAGGGAAGAAAGCCGAGTCACTCGGCCAAATAGCTCTGGACGTGGTGTTTGGTGATTCGAAACATTTTCGCAAAGAAAAGTTGACGTTTGAGGTCGTGGATTTTCAGAGTGCATATCATGCCATTTTGGGGAGACCAGCTTACGCACGGTTCATGGCTCGACCGTGTTACGTGTACCTCAAATTGAAGATGCCCGGCCCCAAAGGAGTGATCACTGTCACAGGTGATCGGAAAAAGGCAGAAGAGTGCTTTCAGAAGGGCTCAAAGATTGCCGATTCCCAGGTGACAGCGGTCGAGTTCGAGGAATACAAGCAAAACGCAGATCCGAGTGACTTGCTGCGATCCAAGAAACCCGCCACAGAGTCTGCATTTCAGTCGTCCGGTGAGACGAAGCCTGTTCACATTCACCCGACCGACCCCGATGCAGCTCCGACCCACATCTCCACAACACTCGACCCAAAATAGGAAGAAGCGCTCATCCAGTTCCTCCGTGAGAACTGGGACATTTTTGCATGGAAGCCCGCTGACATGCCAGGTGTTCCCAGGGGACTGGCTGAGCATCGCCTAAGAGTCGACTCATCTGCAAAACCAGTCAAAGAGCATCTTCGGCGGTCCGCCGTCCAGAAGAGAAAAGCCATTGGTGAGGAAGTGGCTCGACTGTTGGCGGCAGGATTTATCCGAGAGATATACCACTCCGAGTGGCTCGCTAATGTCGTCATGGTTCCTAAGAAGGACAAATCACTCCGAATGTGCATTGATTTCAAGCACATCAACCGGGCCTGCCCGAAAGATCATTTTCCTCTCCCTCGCATAGATCAAATTGTT
>NW_025283150.1:0-1174 GCF_018294505.1 Triticum aestivum
GATCACATCATCGGTATCACGTCTATCGAGAGGGGACAATACCGGCAACACAGAAGGAAACACAATCAATGCAATGCACAATATGATGCATGATCATGACATGGCAATATGAATGTGTTTTGGGCTAATGCACCTAAAACCAGATTAAATGAAGTTGGTTTGAATACAAGATTCAAATTCAAACTCCATATGTGATTATTTAAATGCCCTTCACTTCATTTGCCCTAAACAGTAGTGATAAGTTGTTCTAACATGCATGAAAATGGTACAGATGGATTCCTTGAATTTTTCTGATAATTTTTCATATATAAATTATTTAATTTGGAGTTACGGTTAATTTTCTATGAATTTTGGAAGTTTTAGGCATTTTTCTGGAATTTCAGAATTAAATTAAATCCAGAAAGCATTACTGCGTCAGCATGACGTTGGCATGACGTCAGCAAGTCAACAGGGGCCGGCTCGGGTCAATCCTGACGTGTGGGGTCCACACGTCAGTGACACAGGGGCTAATCCCGCGTTGACCCGGGCTTTGACCCACTACGGGGCCCACTGTCAGTGGCTGTGGGGGGGTGTTTAAGCGTCATTAGTGCTAATTAGGCGTGCCACGTCGGCAGTCGCCGGAGTGTCGCCGGCGACGACCAAAACTGCGGCGGGAGCTCGCCGGAGTGGCGCTGTGAGGGGTTTTGGGCCAAGCCAAGGGCACCAGAGGGTTGCCCTTGCTTGCGCGCATCCAAAGGAGGCACGCGGGAGGCGCGGGGTGGCCGGAGCTCGCCGGAGTGGGGGCCGCGGCGGCTGCCGGAGCTCGGGTTTGGGCGGAGCGAGGTTACGGGGCGCTAGGGGGCTGGCTGAGGGGCTATGCGGACTCCTGGGGCAGCTAGGAGCACGCTAGGCTCGTCGGACTGGCCGCAGCAGCACGTCAGTGCCATGCCCGGCGTCCATGGCGGACGGCGGCGCTCGGGAATGTGGCCGGGGTGCTACGGCACGGGAACGAACAAAATGGAGGAGGGAAAACGGAGTGGAGCTCACAGGGGTTGCGACGGTGGCCTCGGGGAGCTCGGGGAGGCACCGGAGCCGACGAATTTGACGAAGATGGCCGGCGGGTCCGAGGTAGAAGACGACGTCGATGGCGGCGATGCGGCACGTCCGGGGCCTCGTGGCTCGTTGAGGAGGTAGA
>NW_025283151.1:0-1174 GCF_018294505.1 Triticum aestivum
ATACAGCCGGTTTTTGGTTCTTCTCACTTTAGCTAGCACCTTGCACTCTCGGTCTTGCACCACCATCACTCCATCCTCAACTGAATATTTGCAGCCTATCTCGTCAAGCTGGCCGAGGCTAATGATATTGTTTTTCAGCCTCGGTATGTAGTACACCTCAGTCAAGATGCGGTGATCACCAGTGTATGCCTCAAACAAAACCGAGCCTCGTCCCTCGATCTCAACAGTGGAACCATCTCCAAATTTCACTGCACCGCGAATGGAATGATCGATCTCTGCAAATTTGTTTAAGCACCCAGTCATATGGTTGCTAGCCCCGGTGTCCAAATACCAGGCCTTATCCATGCTTCCCTGCAGCTTAGGTTGTACTTTGTCCTCGTGCAGCATCACAGTTTCACTCACTGTCTCTGTCACCTCAACCAGAGTGCACACCTCTGTCAACAACAGTGCTGGATCCTCATCAACTTGCTTTTGCACAAGATTGGCCTTCTCTCGCTTCGGTTCCGGGCAATCAGAGGTGAAATGACCATTGACATTGCAGTTAAAACACTTAACTTTTGAAATATCAAACTTACGATGCTTTTTCTGCTTGCCCTTCCCATTGTTCTGGCCATGGTCAGCACGACCTTTGTCCTGGCTGCCGCCTTGTCCTCCGCCTCTCTTTGCATCGGAACCTGAGGCACCGCCACAGTCAGTCGATTTCTTTCCTTTCATCAGCGATTCGAGGGCACGTGTGACGAGCATCAGCTGCTCATCCTTGTCGCTGCGGTTCTGCCGGCGCCCGCGCTGGTTCTCCTCGAACGCCGTGAGGCGCCCAACTGCCTCCTGCAGAGTCATCGTCGACATGTCACCCCACTGCTCGATGGTGTTGACGATGTCAGCGAAGCGATCCGGGACGGCGCTGAATAGACGCTCCACCACGGCCTCTTCCCCAAGGGTGACGCCGAGGGAGCGGATCTCGCTCACCAGTGTGGTGAGTTTCCTGGCAAACTCCGGGATAGTTTCCCCGTCCGCCATGTCGAGGCGATCGAACTGCCTTTTCAGTTGCCGCGCGCGTGCCTTCTTCACGCGATCCTCTCCGACGCGGGCACATCGGATCATCTCCCACGCCTCCTGCGCGGTGTCACAGTCCGCAACCTGCAGCATAACATGATCCGGGACGGACTGGGAGAGC
>NW_025283152.1:0-1174 GCF_018294505.1 Triticum aestivum
GGAACTATTTGGTTCAGTCCTCACATCATAATATTCCACAAATTATGCCTACGCAAATTGCCTATTTTCTTGTATTTTGTACGATCTTCATTTATTTATTTATGTTTAAGGGAGTAAGATATTTTATTTACCGTTCACCTTATATTGCTTCATGTGAAATTTGAAAATGCGACTCGGTCATCTTCACACACAGAACAATACAAATAAAAGAAAAAAAATCAATCCATCTTAACAAAATTATGGAGCTATATTTTGATTAGTACAAAATTTCGTTCCTGCGTGCACTGGGCCCAGACATGCCAGACCTAGGTCAAAAATCTGCTTCATTGTAGGCTAAGGGACAACTCAGATGAGTAAGGTACATATCATATTCCTGGGGAGATAATCTTGACAGAGCTGCCATGGTGGAAGACCAGGCAACATCTGTCAACCAAGGGATCGGATGTATTTATCTTCATGGTCCCAAACCCCCAAATCAAACCAAAAGCAAGGCAAAATTAACAGAAACCACCAAAAGGGAACTGACAAGATGCTATGCATAGATCTTAAAGAAACAGAAATAAACAATGAAGCTCAATAGTTATTTCACAAGACACTAGCCATGATCTCTACTTGTTTGAACAGAATGGAGTGAATCAGAACAAAGTATATGTAATATTCACTGAGGCCTAGACCAGCTTCTCGGCACAACTAAACAAAGCTGCACCATGAGTACCCATGTAAAAGCCTCATCATAAGTACCTGTCACATTTCATCATTTTCATCTCCATTCCACTAGACATAACAAAGCTAGGGCAAGAGCAAAACATCATGTTTACAAAGGCAGTAATCCTGAGGACTGAGTTTGCAGTGCTAGACCATGCACCATGATGTGTAGGCATGCAAAAATCATTTATGCAACTGTAAGAGTACCAACCAGATTACACAAATCATTTTTTCTTCAGAAGTGTGTCATAATTTCCCTGTCCTAATTGTTGTTTTGATTCAGAAATGATGATTTGCTACAACCAGTGCATGCATGCCTTTTTTCTTCTTCATTTTTAGTAAAGTGCTCTGTTCTGGGTCATGGACTTTGTGCCATGGACCAGTGCATGCATGCTGCTGCTGCTGCTGTACTACTTGTCAAGTGATGCTGCTGCTGCTATCTGCGAGCTGCTGCTAGTTGTGATTTTGT
>NW_025283153.1:0-1174 GCF_018294505.1 Triticum aestivum
GAATTGCTTCAAAAATTGCAGCGTTTAAGACAAGGAAAAAATTCTGTAGAAGAATATTATCAGGAATTACAAACTGGCATGATTAGATGTGGTATTGTTGAGGAGAATGAAGCTATGCTTGCACGTTTTCTGGGTGGATTAAATAGAGAGATTCAGACCATTCTAGACTATAAGGAGTATACTAATATCACTCGTTTATTCCATCTTGCTTGTAAAGCTGAACGTGAAGTGCAGGATCGACAAGCATTGGGGCGAACTAACTTTTCTGCAGGCCGACCTTCATCATGGACACCACGTGCATCTTCTACTTCAACTGCACCAGCACCTCCATCAGGTGCCACCTCCAGCCGTGATACAAGAAAACAGGCACAACCACCATTATCTGCCAAGAGCGCACCTGCGGGGCCTACACAGCGTTCTTCTTCTTCCATAGCATCAACAGGGCACACAAGTGATATTATTTGTCGTCGCTGTAAGGGAGGAGGTCATTATGCGAGAGAATGCAAATCTCCGCGTGTGATGATTGCTACCGCGGATGGTGGATATGAGTCCGCTAGTGACTATGATGAGGAGACTTTGGCTCTTATTACACGTGAAGAACATGGTGGAGATGATTCTGATAATGAGACGCAATACATGGCTCCTGAAGACGCTGACAGGTATGAATGTTTAGTTGCTCAACGTGTTTTGAGTGTGCAGATCACACAAGCTGAGCAAAATCAGAGGCACAATTTGTTCCATACCAAGGGAGTTGTGAAGGAACGTTCTGTGCGCGTCATCATAGACGGAGGTAGTTGCAACAACTTGGCTAGCATGGAGATGGTGGAGAAGCTTTCTCTCACCACAAGACCACATCCACATCCTTACTACATCCAATGGTTCAACAACAGCGGCAAGGTTAAGGTAACACGTACTGTTCGTGTGCATTTTAGTATCTCTACATATGCTGATTATGTTGATTGTGATGTGGTACCTATGCAAGCATGTTCCTTATTACTTGGTAGACCATGGCAATTTGATAAAAATTCTGTACACCATGGTAGAAACAATCACTATACTCTTGTTCATAAGGATAAAAATATTACTTTGCTTCCTATGACTCCTGATTCCATTTTGAAAGATGATATTAATAGAGCTAATAAAGCACAACAGGAGAAGAATAAGAGTGAAAATC
>NW_025283154.1:0-1174 GCF_018294505.1 Triticum aestivum
TCCTCTCCCGCGGTGCTTGGCGAAGCCCTGCAGGATTGCCACGCTCCTCCACCACCACCACGCCGTTGTGCTGCTGCTGGATGGAGTCTTCCTCAACCTCTCCCTCTCTCCTTGCTGGATCAAGGCTTGGGAGACGTCACCGGGCTGTATGTGTGTTGAACGCGGAGGTGCCGTGCGTTCGGCACTTGATCATCGGTGATTTGAATCACGACGAGTACGACTCCATCAACCCCGTTCACTTGAACGCTTCCGCTTAGCGATCTACAAGGGTATGTAGATGCACTCTCTTTCTACTCGTTGCTGGTCTCTCCATAGATAGATCTTGGTGACACGTAGGAAAATTTTGAATTTCTACTACGTTCCCCAACAGTGGCATCATGAGCTAGGTCTATTGCGTAGATTCTTTGCACGAGTAGAACACAAAGTAGTTGTGGGCGTTGATGTTGTTCAATATGCTTACCATTACTAGTCCAATCTTGTTTCGACGGTATTGTGGGATGAAGCGGCCCGGACCGACCTTACACGTACTCTTACGTGAGACAGGTTCCACCGATTGACATGCACTTGGTGCATAAGGTGGCTAGCGGGTGCCAGTCTCTCCCACTTCAGTCGGAACGGATTCGATGAAAAGGGTCCTTATGAAGGGTAAATAGCAATTGGCATATCACGTTGTGGTCTTGCGTAGGCAAGAAACGTTCTTGCTAGAAACCCATAGCAGCCACGTAAAACATGCAACAACAATTAGAGGATGTCTAACTTGTTTTTGCAGGGTATGCTATGTGATGTGATATGGCCAAGAAGAATGTGATGAATGATATGTGATGTATGAGATTGATCATGTTCTTGTAATAGGATTCACGACTTGCATGTCGATGAGTATGACAACCGGTAGGAGCCATAGGAGTTGTCTTTATTTATTGTATGACCTGCGTGTCATTGAAGAACGCCATGTAAACTACTTTACTTTATTGCTAAACGCGTTAGTCATAGAAGTAGAAGTAGTCGTTGGCGTGACAACTTCATGAAGACACGATGATGGAGATCATGATGATGGAGATCATGGTGTCGTGCCGGTGACGATGATGATCATGGAGCCCCGAAGATGAAGATCAAAAGGAGCAAAATGATATTGGCCATATCATGTCACTATTTGATTGCATGTGATGTTTATCAT
>NW_025283155.1:0-1174 GCF_018294505.1 Triticum aestivum
GCACTTACATGCCAGTCATCAATACTCGCACTTTTGGGCGATTCTGGACCGTTTCATGGACTATTACTCACTGTTTGGGGTCCCGGAGTGATTTCCACAATTGACGAACCCCGGGGTGCATATATGTGTCCGTCATCAACACTCGCGGTTTTTGGTGATTCTGACCTGTTTCATGGACTATTAATCACCATTTTGGAGTCCCAGAGCGATTTCCATGGTTGTCGAATCCCAAGGAGTGCTTACGTGTTGGTCGTCCGGACTCGCAGTGTGGGCCGATTCTGATCCGTTTCTTGGACTATTACTCAGTTTTGGGGTATCGAAGTGAATTCCACGATTGATGAACCCCGGGGTGCGTCTACGTGTCGGTCATCAACACTCGCGTTTTTGGTCAATTGTGACCCGTTTCGTGGTCTATTACTCACCGTTTTGGGGTCCCGTAGTGATTTCCATAGTTATTGAACCCCAAGGTGCACTTACATGTCGGTCATCAACAATCGCAGTTTTGGCCGATTCTGGCCCGTTTCATGGACTATCACTCACTATTTTGGGGTCCCGGAGTGATTTCAGCACTTGACGAACCCCAGGGTGCGTCTACGTGTCGGTCATCAACACTCGCGGTTTTTGGCGATTCTGACCCGTTTCGTGGACTATTAATTATTGTTTGGGTGTCCCAGAGCGATTTCCATGGTTGTCGAATCCCAAGGAGTGCTTACGTGTTCGTTGTCAAGACTCATAGTTTTGGATGATTCTGACCCGTTTCTTGGACTATTACTCGGTTTTGGGGTCTTGAAGTGATTTCCACAATTGACGAACCCTAGGGTGTGTCTACGTGTCGGTCATCAACACCCGCATTTTTTGTCGATTGTGACCCGTTTCGTGGACTATTACTCACCGTTTTGGGGTCCCGTAGTGTTTTCCATAGTTGTTGAACCCCAAGGTGCATTTATGTGTCAGTCATCAACAATCGCAGTTTTGGCCGATTCTGGCCCGTTTCATGGACTATTACTCACTATTTTGGGGTCCCGGAGTGATTTCAGCACTTGACGAACCCCGGGGTGCGTCTACGTGTCGGTCATCAACACTCTCGTTTTTTGTCGATTCTGACCCGTTTCGTGGACTATTACTCACCGTTTTGGGGCCCCATAGCGATTTCCATAGTTGTTGAACCCCAAGG
>NW_025283156.1:0-1174 GCF_018294505.1 Triticum aestivum
GGTGTCCCTCTGGGCTGATCTGACACAACCGGGTGGAGAGGTCCACTGGTCAAAGCCTGTCCGTGGGAAGTCAAAGGGCTAGATCTCGTGGTCAACCGCTCCTACGTTAGTCGGGACGGGGGCCCTGGGGGTAGCAATGCCACCGGAGCGTCATACCGGGCGCTCATACATGCGGGGTGGTGTTGTGGCATGTCCAAAGAGGCGACACGCATCTCTGGTGCATGGCCCCCCTCACGGACGGCACCGCCGCCGACACCGGGAGGGGGGAAACGAACGCGTCGGGTCTACACGGAGTGGATTTAGCTGTTGGTTTGGCCCGGATGTTGCTCCCAGGTGTCCCTCTTGGCTGACCTGACACAACCTGTGGCCCCCCTCATGGTCGGCGATGACACGGTAGTAGACGGATCAGGCACTCGTATAGTTACCGGATTAGTCACTCGGTAAAGGTACCCTTTAGTCAGTTGCTCTCGTATGTATCACCTTTCGCGAGACCATAGAAAATATTTATATCATAAAGAAATGTTGCTGACCGTAGAAAAATTCGGTTCAGAAAAATATATAAAAAAAGGATCATGTAATTATAAATAATGTTTCAAACCATTAAAGAAAGTGTATGGTACATTTTAAATAATGTTAATGCATGTCAAAAATATGTATACCATGTATTATGTTTAATATAATTATATACCATGTATCATTCAAAAAAATTCAAGAACGTGTATTTGAAAATATTTAATATGTACGTACAAATATTTTGAATGTATACAAAACTTTTCAATGCGTATGAAAATAATATACACTAAAAATTTATTTGAAGACAGTTAATAATATTTTTGAAAAATGTTAAACATGTATAAAAGTTGTTGCAAAATAAATAAATAAATATGCCGACGGCTAAGCCGTCGGCATAGGTGCCACGTGGCCGTCGGCATATATAGCCTTATCCATCCCTGCAGGGCGCCCCCGTCCACTCGTTCTCCTCCTCCCGACCTCCCGCGCCTCCCAACCCTCATCGCCGCCGCCGCGTGCCTCCACACCCACGCCACCGCCGCGTTCTCCCCCGCCCCTGCCACCGCCCACTCTCCTCGCCCGCGCCCCCTGCCGCCCCCACCCGCGTCGCCGCCGCCCCATCCCATCCCACCTCTCGTCCCCTGCCGCCGCCCCTTCTCGCTCC
>NW_025283157.1:0-1174 GCF_018294505.1 Triticum aestivum
TTCCGAGGCCATGTCTGTACATGCTAGGCTCGTCAAGTTAACCCTAAGTGTTTTCGCTGTGTAAAACTGTCTTACACCCGTTGTATGTGAACGTAAGAATCTATCACACCCGATCATCACGTGGTGCTTCGAAACGACGAACTGTAGCAACGGTGCACAGTTAGGGGAGAACACTTCTTGAAATTTTGTAAGGGATCATCTTATTTACTACCGTCGTTCTAAGTAAACAAGATGCATAAAACATAATAAACATCACATGCAATTATATAAAGTAGTGACATGATATGGCCAATATCATATAGCTCCTTCGATCTTCATCTTCGGGGCTCCATGATCATCTTGTCACCGGCATGACACCATGATCTCCATCATCGTGTCTTCATGAAGTTGTCACGCCAACGACTACTTCTACTTCTATGACTAACGCGTTTAGTAATAAAGTAAAGTAGTTTACATGGCGTTCTTTAATGACACGCAGGTCATACAAAAAAATAAAGACAACTCCTATGGCTCCTGCCGGTTGTCATACTCATCGACATGCAAGTCGTGATTCCTATTACAATAGCATGAACATCTCATACATGACATATAGATCATTCATCATTCATCACAACTTTGGCCATATCATATCACAAAGCACTTGCTGCAAAAACAAGTTAGACGTCCTCTAATTGTTGTTTGCAAGTTTTTACGTGGCTGAAGTAGGGTTCTAGCAAGAACGTTTTCTTACCTACGTGAAACCACAACGTGATTTGTCAACTTCTATTTACCCTTCATAAGGACCCTTTTCATCGAATCCGCTTCAACTAAAGTGGGAGAGACAGACACCCGCCAGCCACCTTATGCAACTTGTGCATGTTAGTCGGTGGAACCGGTCTCACGTAAGCGTACGTGTAAGGTTGGTCCGGGCCGCTTCATCCCACAATACCGCTGAAGCAAGATAAGACTAGTAGCGGCAAGAAAGTTGACAAATCTACGCCCACAACCAATTGTGTTCTACTCGTGCAAGAAGAACTACGCATAGACCTAGCTCATGATGCCACTGTTGGGGAACGTTGCAGAAAATAAAAATTTTCCTACTCGTTTCACCAAGATCATCTAGGAGTTCATCTAGCAACGAGTGAATAGATGCATCTACATACCTTGTAGATCGCGAGCGGAAGCGTTCAAAGAA
>NW_025283158.1:0-1174 GCF_018294505.1 Triticum aestivum
CGATCGTGCCTTTTCCACTTAGTCTCCCCTCGTGCCGCGATCGAGGAAGACCAATCGGCTTAAGGTCAGGAACAAAGTCAACACAAAACTCAATTACCTCCTCATTTCCATAGCCCTTGGCGATGCTTCCTTCTGGCCTAGCACGGTTACGAACATATTTCTTTAATACTCCCATGAACCTCTCGAAGGGGAACATATTGTGTAGAAATACAGGACCGAGAACGAAAATCTCTTCGACTAGGTGAACCAGGAGGTGCGTCATAATATTGAAGAAGGATGGCGGGAACACCAACTCGAAACTGACAAGACATTGGATCACATCGTTCTGTAACCGTGGTAGAACTTCTGGATTGATTACCTTTTGAGAGATTGCATTGAGGAATGCACATAGCTTCACAATGGCTACTCGAACATTTTCCGGCAGGAGCCCCCTCAAAGCAATCGGAAGAATTGCGTCATAATCACGTGGCAGTCGTGAGACTTCAGGTTTTGGAACTTTTTCTCCGCCATGTTTATTATTCCCTTTATATTGGACGAGAATCCAGACGGGACCTTCATACTGCTCAGGCATTCAAAAAAGATGACCTTCTCTTCTTTGGTCAGAGCGTAGCTGGCACGACCTTGAAACCATTCCGGATGCCGGTCATCAGGGTCTTTCAAACGTTGCTGGTCCTGCCGTCCTTCCTTTGTATCATTTGTCTTCCCATACACGCCCAAGAAGCTTAGGAGGTTCACGCAAATATTCTTCGTAACGTGCATCACGTCGATTGCAGAGCGGACATCTAGGACTTTCCAATATTCTAGCTCCCAGAATATAGATTTCTTCTTCCACATGGCTGCGTGCCCGTCAGCTCCCTTCGGAACTGATTGTCCGCCAGGACCCTTTCCAAAGATGACTTTCAAATCCTTGACCATATCAAATACCTCAGCACCAGTGTGTTCCGCAGGCTTCGGCCGGTGATCTGCCTTGCCGTTGTAATGCTTGCCTTTCTTTCTTACTGGATGAATTTTCGGAAGAAATCGACGATGCCCAAGGTACACGTTCTTCTTACAATTTGGCAAATGTACACTTTCAGTCTCATGTAAGCAGTGCGTGCATGCATTGTATCCCTTATTTGACAGTCCCGAAAGGTTACTAAGAGCAGGCCAATCGTTGATGGTTACGAAAAGCAAC
>NW_025283159.1:0-1174 GCF_018294505.1 Triticum aestivum
GCTTAAGGTCAGGAACATAGTCAATACAGAACTCAATTACCTCCTCATTTCCATAGCCCTTGACGATGCTTCCTTCTGGCCTAGCACGGTTACGAACATATTTCTTTAATACTCCCATGAACCTCTCAAAGGGGAACATATTGTGTAGAAATACAGGACCGAGAATGGAAATCTCTTCGACTAGGTGGAGTAGGAGGTGCGTCATAATATCGAAGAAGGATGGTGGGAACACCAACTCGAAACTAACAAGGCATTGGACCACATCGTTCTGTAACCGTGGTAGATCTTCTGGATTGATTACCTTCTGAGAGATTGCATTGAGGAATGCACATAGCTTCACAATGGCTACTCGAACATTTTCCGGTAGGAGCCCCCTCAAAGCAATCGGAAGCAATTGCGTCATAATCACGTGGCAGTCGTGAGACTTCAGGTTTTGGAACTTTTTCTCCGCCATGTTTATTATTCCCTTTATATTCGACGAGAAGCCAGACGGAACCTTCATACTGCTCAGGCATTCAAAAAAAATGACCTTCTCTTCTTTGGTAAGAGCGTAGCTGGCACGACCTTGAAACTATTCCGGATGCCGGTCATCTGGGTCTTTCAAAAGTTGCTGGTCCTGCCGTGCTTCCTTTGTATCATTTGTCTTCCCATACACGCCCAAGAAGCTTAGCAGGTTCACGCAAATATTCTTCGTAACATGCATCACGTCGATTGCAGAGCGGACATCTAGGACTTTCCAATATTCTAGCTCCCAAAATATAGATTTCTTCTTCCACATGGGTGCGTGCCCGTCAACTCCCCGCAGAACTGATTGTCCGCCAGGACCCTTTCCAAAGATGACTTTCAAATCCTTGACCATATCAAATATCTCAGCACCAGTACGTTCCGCAGGCTTCGGCCGGTGATCTGCCTTGCCGTTGAAATGCTTGCCTTTCTTTCTTACGTTATGATTTCGGGGAAGAAATCGACGATGACCCAGGTACACGTTCTTCTTACAATTAACCAAACGTACACTTTCAGTCTCATGTAAGCAGTGCGTGCATGCATTGTATCCCTTATTTGTCTGTCCCGAAAGGTTACTGAGAGCAGGCCAATCGTTGATGGTTACAAAAAGCAACGCTCGTAGGTCAAATTCCTCTCCTTTGTGCTCATCCCAGACACGTACACCAGGTCT
>NW_025283160.1:0-1174 GCF_018294505.1 Triticum aestivum
TGACCAAGGCGGCAGTGCCACAAGTATGTGGGACTATCGTTATCAACTTTACATCTTTTGGCATCTACACTATGAACATGTGTAATATTACGCTCGAGATTCATTAAGAATAAACCATTGACCATCGGAGCATGACCATAAAACATATCTCTCATATAAATCGAACAACCATTATTCTCAGACTTAAATGAGTAGCCATCTCGTATTAAACGAGATCCAGATACAATGTTCATGCTCAAACTTGGCACTAAATAACAATTATTAAGGTTCAAAACTAATCCCGTAGGTAAATGTAGAGGCAGCGTGCCGACGGCGATTACATCGACTCTGGAACCATTCCCGACGCGCATCGTCACCTCGTCCTTCGCCAGTCTCCGTTTATTCCGTAGCTCCTACTGTGAGTTACAAATATGAGCAACGGCACCGGTATCAAATACCCAGGAGTTACTACGAGTACTGGTAAGGTACACATCAATCACATGTATATCAAATATACCTTTGGTTTTGCCGGCCTTCTTATCCGCTAAGTATTTGGGGCAGTTCCGCTTCCAGTGACCCTTCCCCTTGCAATAAAAGCACTCAGTCTCAGGCTTGGGTCAATTCTTTGACTTCTTCCCGGTAACTGGCTTACCAGGTGCGGCAACATCTTCGCCGTCCTTCTTGAAGTTCTTCTTACCCCTGCCCTTCTTGAACTTAGTGGTCTTATTGACCATCAACACTTGATGTTCTTTCTTGATTTCAGCCTCTGCTGACTTCAGCATCGAGAACACTTCAGGAATGGTCTTTTCCATCCCCTGCATGTTGTAGTTCATCACAAAGCTCTTGTAGCTTGGTGGGAGCGACTGGAGGATTCTGTCAATGACCGCCTCATCTGGGAGGTTAATGTTCAGCTAGGTCATACGGTTGTGCAACCCAGACATCTTCAGGATGTGCTCACTGACAGAACTGTTTTCCTCCATCTTACAACTGTAGAACTTGTCGGAGACATCATATCTCTCGACCCGGGCATGAGCTTGAAAAACTAGTTTCAGCTCTTCGAACATCTCATATGCTCCGTGGTGCTCAAAACGCTTTTGGAGCCCCGGTTCTAAGCTGTAAAGCATGCCGCACTGAACGAGGGAGTAATCATCAGCGCGAGTTTGCCAAGCATTCATAATGTCTTGGTTCTCTGGGA
>NW_025283161.1:0-1174 GCF_018294505.1 Triticum aestivum
AACCAGGCTTCAGCGACGACGAGTCCGGCGCGTATATTGTCTTCGGTGTTGCAAGGCGGGTTCTCCTTCAAACTTCATGTTCCTGTCGAATAGTGTTCGGCTTCCTCATAAATGTTGCGCTCCTTGGCTTCTGCGCCCAATAATGGCCTTCTTCCACGTGTCGTATGAATGCGAAAAGCTAGGGTATTTTTACATATTACCCCTTAGCCGTGCGAACGAGCCGCCTATAAGAGAGGCGAGGATCTAGATCCAGCTCACACCATCCTCCCTTCGCAAGTTCTCATCAATGCGCTTCTGACAAAAAATCCATTCCATCATGGGTAGTCGACGCAGCTCCTCCTCTCGCGCTCCCAGCCCTAAGCCAGGAGATTGGGGGAGATGCTCAGTTCCACACAGCGATCTATTGGCGCTCCAAGCCGAGGGATATCTTCCCCCAGCTTTCATGGTTCTGGTTCGAGCCGGACTGGCCACCTTCCAGGGTGGGAAGCAGGCGGAGAGCGTCCCCAACCCTTCCAAAGGAGAGAGGGTATGCTTCGTCCCTTATCTAATAAGGGGACTCGGATTTCCCATACATCAGTTTCTCCGGGGGCTCCTGGAGTTCTACGGACTCCAGCTCCACCACCTCACACCTGCCTCCATTTTGCACATCGCGTGCTTTGTAGCTCTTTGCGAGCTGTTCCTGGGTGTCGAGCCCCATTTCGCGCTGTGGAAGAGATTGTTTTGCCTTGTACCCCATTCTTATGAGGGGTCGATATATCAAGTGGGCGGAGCCGAAATATGGCGCATCGCCGGGATCGGATATCTATCCGGCACCCCGAAGAAGGCGTCCGAAGACTGGCCTTCGGAATAGTTCTACATGGAGGACGCCCCTCTGCCGGACCCAGTCCGGGTCGGCCTCCCGGAGTTTAGCAATGCTCCCTTGAAGAAACGCCTAAGTTGGCGCCCGCGGAGCCCTCAATGGGAGGATGATAGGAGCGCCCATTATTTGATGGGCCGGATTAGATTACTGGCCCACTCCGGATTGACCATGATCGGAATCATGGCCACGTGCATTATGCGACGGGTGCAACCTCTCCAATATAGGGGCCACCCTATGTGGGATTTCAACGGGGAAGACGACGCCACCCGTCACGGCCGCAAAGGGCCGAGCTCGGCAGCCGATCTGGCAAAGATC
>NW_025283162.1:0-1174 GCF_018294505.1 Triticum aestivum
AAGGGCTTTAAAAGAAAATGCCACAGTCGGGCGTCTGAGCAACACCACATAAAGGGCTTTAAAAGAAATGCCACAGTCGGGCATCTGAGCGACACCACATAAAGGGCTTTAAAAGAAAAGCCACAGTCGGGCGTCTGAGCGACACCACATAAAGGGCTTTAAAAGAAAAGCCACAGTCGGGCGTCTGAGCGACACCACATAAAGGGCTTTAAAAGAAATGCCACAGTCGGGCGTTTGAGCGACACCACATAAAGGGCTTATAAAAGAAACAATCATGGTAAATATCCTAGAGGTAGAACCATCCCAGGGATATTTGACAATACCAATAATATCACGGGTTAGTCCACAACAAAAATAATAATCATAATTATTACAAATCACAAGTCATGATTCCAGTTCTAGTTTAACAGTTTCACCTCCGAAGAACGACACTAAGACCGACACTTGACCCATTCCAGACTGTAGTCCTTAACCATGGACACGGCTATTCGAATAGGTTTATCTCTGCAGAGGGTGTACTCTTTACCCACGAGTAACGGATTCCTTTAGTCCATCGGGACTAATTCCGTCTACGGCCTTTTTGTTGAAAACACACCTAACTTGCACACACCATCTTAACTCAGACGTGTCTGGAATCACCCACGACACCTGTCAAGCAAACTCTAAGTGGGGAGGCTACAACCTCGCGTAGCATGTGATCAAATTTATATTGTGCGCTCTAAGGGGTGGCCTCCCCTCTCGGTCTCAACCGAAAACACCCATGCCCCCGGACCAGGTGGCCTGCCTAGCAGCTACAACCGCTATCTTCCACCCTGGCCTCTCTGTACGGTGTGTGCTAGAAAGAGGTTGACAACTTATTGAAACGTACTCTACTTGTTGTAGAGACGAGTGGTAGTACGAAGCAAGTATGGGGGTTACTGGAACAAGACTCGATCTATGGTCGACTCAGGAGGTTTAAGTATGCCCTGCATGATTAGCATAACGATTTTATTTCAACCAACATAGTCACCGCTCATTATACCTTACCACGCCATACCGGACACAACCGTCCCGACGGAGACCGGTGGCAAACTCATGCCTACCCAAGGCAGAGGTTTTCCCGGATTCCTTCCGGTATGCATGCAAGGCACATGAGGATGATCATCATCACAAGGGTGTTCATTTCCAACAGCAT
>NW_025283163.1:0-1174 GCF_018294505.1 Triticum aestivum
TAATGATTCTAATATTCATGAGAATATGATGCTGCCTAAATTGGATACATTTGTTTTGCTTACAAATGAAGGGCCTAGCTTGGAGAAGGATGAACATTGGAGCAAGAACAAGCATGGAGATGATGGCATGCGCAAGGGGAACAAGAACGGAGTTACAAGTGATGATTTCAGGACTTTGAAGCCACCATAATGGGTGCATGAAGCCTTGGACGAAATATACAAGATGCCACTTCATAAATTTCGTCCCGAGGCTATTTTAGGTGCTGCGTCACCTTATTATTGGGCCAGGCCCATGTAATTTCGAAATACATAAGTATAGGCTATTTTTAGAGTCCGTATGTGTGGGGAAACAAGAGATAGGGTTGATTTCGGATCCCTCCACCAAGGGCCACGAAATTCCCCCCCCTCTTCCTCCATATATACAGCCCTTAGGGCATCGTTTAGACCTTGGGTTTTGTTTAGATTAAAAGTTCGCCATAGCTGCAACTTCGCGTACTTCGTTTGTGTTCAACGACCAGACAAAGGCGTCACAGAACCCCACCTTGATCAATAAAGCTTTCATCTTATATTCGCAATATCCAGATTGCAATCTTAGTTTCTTGCTTGTTCTTCGTTTGCTCGCAGGAAACAGACCCTCGTGGTCAGGTTGATCGTGCTCCGGCGTGGTCAATAACCTCTCGGAGTTGGTTTAGCGATTGCTAAGGCGCGACGTCCTGGCACGTTCGTAGTCGGATCGTCAAAGTCGACTTCCACCAAAGCGATATCCATCATCTCATCGAAAGATCGGGACCCTCGCCTCTATCAAGTGGTATCAGATTTCCAGGTTGCTCGGTGAGATTTTACAGTTTTTCGTAGTTTAGATCGAGTCTGTTCTTCATACCTATAGTCCACGAAAAAGCCAAAAAAAAAATTAGGGTTAGTTCATCCCATCCGAACCAATCTGAGCCTTGCATAATCTTTTCTGTATTTGCTTTGTTGAATTTGCGGTTGCATCGTCGTGTTCAGTTGCTGGTCTTAGCGTCTAGTCTTTTAGAGTTTCGAGTTCTGTTCACAAGTTGTCACGCCGTCGCCGCACCATCATCATCGCCCCTGCCATCTACCACCACCGCTCCGAATCCGTATCCATATACCACCACCAATCCGCTGCCATATACCACCACCATATATCCACCAC
>NW_025283164.1:0-1174 GCF_018294505.1 Triticum aestivum
TGTGATCATGAATGAGCATGCCCGAGTATTGCTAATGATATATTTATTTATTTTTGTAGCTTAGTGTTGATATTGAGGTATGCACTTTATTTAACTTAGTTGAGTTTGTGATTCTTAATCTTCTGAATTGACACAAATTTTTATTGGTGTAGTTGCGTGGCTTAGAATGGACCTAATACTTCCATTTAAAGTTGGAGATGCTATAGAGACAAGAACCTATGACGCTGGTTATAGGGGCGCATGGTTCCGTGGCAAGGTACAATGTGCAATTTCTTTAACTCTTGCCTTTTCATGTTTGTAAATACATCTCTCCTTTGTCGGTACATTTTGAATTACTATGCACATGTATTTTCATACATGATACTTTCGTAAGTAATACTCTCTCTGTTCCATAATGTTGTGCATATAGATTTTTGGAAATTTATAAGTTTGGTAAACTATGACCAAGTTTGTAGAGAAAATTTCTAAATTTATGATACGAGGTATATATCATCAGATACATCATGAGCCCTACTTCTATATTGTATTTATTTGGTATTAGTAATGTTAATACTTTTCTCAATAAATCTAATCAAACCCTACAAGGTTTGACTTACCAAAAAGTCTATATGCTCTATTATGGATTAAAGGAAATATTATTTACTTTCCATGGTCACTATAACAAATTTCAAAGGTTAATAACTTAATCTTGTAGCTATATCTCTGAGTTTTGCATCATCAAAAAAGTACTGCCTTTGT
Organism: Triticum aestivum; assembly: GCF_018294505.1. NCBI lineage: Eukaryota > Viridiplantae > Streptophyta > Magnoliopsida > Poales > Poaceae > Triticum > Triticum aestivum. The sequence goes on from NW_025283164.1 coordinate 739, forward strand.
TCGGGTTTATTAGGTCCTCCCCAAATCTTAAATTTTGAGATTACAAGGCCCCTCATCTATCCTCTCTCCTAATTGCATCGGTATTTACTCAGTTTCTCTTGGTTTCCAAATCAGTGTTAATTCCCTTGCATTCATGCAAGCCATTCTGCTTATCTCATTTTGTGGTAATCCATCTCATATGCTCCAACTAGGATATTTTTACTTTTGAGTTTGGACAAAGGCCTATTTTGTTTTGCATTATGAGATGGGATGTTGCTAAACCATCTCAATTTTATTTCCAGCTCACCGACATGCGTATCAGGGAAGATCACCTGGAGTGTCAGGTGGAGTATATAGACTATCCATATGAAAGTAAGTAATTGTTTTTGCCGATAAATCAAGAATCCAATAAAATTATTTTCTTATGTTGAATTTGTTATTTCCTACTCTAGGTTTG
>NW_025283165.1:0-1174 GCF_018294505.1 Triticum aestivum
CTCTCTCTCTCTCTCTCTCTCTCTCTCTCTCTCTCTCTTGTTCTTGCTCCCGAAACCGTGGATTTCGATCTCTTTGCTCGAAGCTCCGTTTCTGAAACTATTTCGGGGAATTTTTGCTTGGTATGTGACTCCTCCATGTGTCCAATTAGTTTTTGCTTTAGTGGCTTATATTTTGAATAATTAGCTACTCTTGGTGTGGCTGCAGATGGGCTTGCATGTTGAATTCTTAGAGTACTAAGTAGTTTGAATGCTTGCTATGGCCTCTATACATCCCTATGAGTAGTTGCTCTCATTTTTGTAAAGTTTTGTTGAGAAAATTTATGTGGACTAAAAATTTCAGAATTTTGTTCACAGGAAAAAGATGAGTTTCTTTAGGAAGTTTGCTTCCAAGAAGTACTCCAAGGGAGTTATTGGGCATTCATATGACAATGATCTCCATACCCGAACGTTGGCAGAGTTACGGCCGTGCGAATGGCCGCATAATACGTTCATGGAAGGGGCTGGAATCCTTCAAGAGTTTGCACAATACGCTGCTAATGCCGGCCTCACCGGCTTCATCGCAGTTGAATGCGAACAGTATCATCTCCTCACAAATTGCTTTGTGCAAAAATTTCATTTCTATTCTGGGAATAATCCCCCTGAGGTGTCGTTTAATTTATATGCTGAAAACCACCAGATACCACTTACTGAATTTTGTGACATGTGCATGCTTCCTTTTGATGGTGATTTGGTAGAGCCTAGACCCGTGGAGTTTGATGGTTTTTACCATACTCTGGTGATGGGGGATGAGAGAGGAGTATCGGGTATCACCGCTACTAGATTGCATTTTCCTGATGTACATTATTTTTGCTCTATTCATTGCAATGTGCTTACTTGCTAGAGAGAAGGTAGGTGCACTTAGCGCCCCAGACTTTGTTGTTTTACATCGCGCACTTTATGGCGACAACACTTATAGCTTGGGAGCTATTGTGGCACGTTGCCTTCACATTAACAGATCCGAGGGTAAAATACATGGGGGCATTTACGCTACTTGCTTGGCGACTCACTTTAACGTGCAGATACGCCAGCATGATCACCCCTTGCCCAAGGTTTACCTAGATCGAGCGGTTATGGAAGACCACCAGTTTGTTGCCGTCGATTACCCTGATAATCATATTCCTTACAACTTATTTTT
>NW_025283166.1:0-1174 GCF_018294505.1 Triticum aestivum
TTTTTATGCTCGGCTTTCTCTCAATGATCGCACAATGCTTGATACTTCTTGTGCTGGCTCTTATATGATGAAGAATATTGAATTTAAGTGGGATTTATTGGAAAGAATTAAACGCAACTCTGAAGATTGGGGTTCTGACGATGGTAAGGAGTTAGGTATGACACCTAAGTTTGATTGTGTTAAATCTTTTATGGATACCGATGCTTTTCGTGAATTTAGCACTAAATATGGACTTGACTCTGAGATAGTAGCTTCTTTGTGTGAATCATTTTCTACTCATGTTGATCTCCCTAAGGAGAAGTTGTTTAAATATAATCCTCCTACTGAAGTAAAAGTAGTTGCACCTATTACAGTTGAAGAAAAGATTATCACTTATAATGATCCTATTGTTCCTACGACTTATGTTGAGAAACCACCTTTCCCTATTAGGATAAAGGATCATGCTAAAGCTTCAACTGTGGTTCGTAAAAGTAATACTAGAACATGTACACCTCCTGAGCAAGTTAAAGTTGAACCTATTATTGCTATGGTTAAAGATCTCTTGGATGATAATATAGATGGGCATGTTACTTACTTCTGTGAGGAAGCTGCTAATATTGCTAGACCCGATGCTAAGATACATAGGCCTGTTGTAGGCATGCCTGATATTTCTGTTAAAATAGGAGATCATTGTTATCATGGCTTATGTGATATGGGTTCTAGTGCTAGTGTAATACCTATTTCCTTATATAAAGAAATTATGCATGATATTGCACCCGCTGAGTTAGAAGATATTGATGTTACAATTAAGCTTGCCAATAGAGATACTATTTCACCATTTGGGATTGTTAGAGATGTTGAAGTCTTGTGTGGAAAAGTTAAATATCCTGCTAATTTTGTTGTTCTTGGTTCCCCACAAGATAGCTTTTGTCCCATTATATTTGGTAGACCCTTCTTGAATACTGTTAATGCTAAGATTGATTGGGGAAAGGATGTTGTTACAATTGGCTTGGGGGATATGAAACATGAGTTTAATTTTGCTAAGTTCCATAGACAACCCCATGATAAAGAGTTGCCTAGTAAGTGTCGGTGTCAAAACCGGCGGATCTCGGGTATGGGGTCCCGAACTGTGCGTCTAAGGCTAATGGTAACAGGAGACTGGGGACACGATGTTTACCCAGGTTCGGGCCCTCTC
>NW_025283167.1:0-1174 GCF_018294505.1 Triticum aestivum
CTCCAGCACTATACGAGTTGAGCATATGGTCCAAGTATCCTTCAAAATTGGTGCATACGAGGACACTTTGGAGTGTGATGTGGTCCCAATGACCGTTTGCCACCTCCTTCTTGGTCGACCATGGCAATTCGACCGTGGTGTCATGCACAATGGGCGCACCAATCACTATAGCTTCAAAATGAAAGGGAAGGAATATGTGCTACGACCTATGTCTCCTAGTCAAGTGATAGCCGACAAGCAAGCAACCCATCATGGAGAGAAGAGTGAGAAAGTGATCCACCCAAAAGTGAGTGAGAGACACAAGCCAAACTTGAGCACCTCTTCAGCTAGAGAGAAAAACCTCATCCTATTTGCCACCAAAAGTGAGATGAGAGAAGTGTGTGAGAACCCATCAAGTGTGATGCTCTTTGTCCTTGTGTGCAAGGATGGAGAGCCAACAACTAACACTTCTCACGAGCTACCTTTAGTGTTTCAATCTCTTTTGCAGGAATTCCAAGATGTTTTCCCCGATGAGCTACCTACGGGTCTACCTCCTCTTGATAGAGGCGAGGTGTCCCGATCTTTCGATGAGATGATAACTATCGATTTGGTGGAGATGACTTTGACGATCCGACTACAAACGTGCACGACGTTGTGCCTTAGTAATCGCTAAACCAACTCCGAGAGGTTATTGACCACGCCGGAGCACAATCAACCTGACCACGAAGGTCTATTCCTGCAAGCAATCGAAGAACAAGCAAGAATATGATAAAAGCAATCCGAATATTGCGAGTATATATGAAGTATTGATAAAGGTGGGGATCCGTAAGCGGTCTTGGTCTGGTCGTTGGACACAAACGAAGTACACGAAGTTGCAATGGCTAACTTTTAACTAAACAAATCCCAAGGAAAAAGCTACTAGATGGATCTACTTATATAGGAGCAAGGGGTGGCGGCCAAGGAGGTGGGAGGACGTCCCAAGGCAGCCTAAAACTAACCCTAGGTCGTACAAGGCTGATGGGCCCAAGTGGAGGTGATGTAACACCTTTGGACTTGTAGTTTGACTCGGATTCTGCTGCAGCATCAGATTGTTTCGTCCACAACTCAACGCTCCGGACGAATTTGAAGGTGATTCCAATTGGGTTGGAAAGTGCACGAAATCTAGTTTCCAACAAAAAAAGAATCACCCAATTCG
>NW_025283168.1:0-1174 GCF_018294505.1 Triticum aestivum
GAGTAATCATCAGCGCGAGTTTGCCAAGCATTCATAATGTCTTGGTTCTCTGGGACGGGAGCGTCACCTAGCGGTCCTTCTAGGACATATTGTTTCCTGGCAGCTATGAGGATGATCCTCAGGTTCCGGACCCAGTCCGTATAGTTGCTGCCATCATCTTTCAGCTTGGTTTTCTCTAGGAACGCGTTGAAGTTCATGTTGACATTAGCGTTGGCCATTGATCTACAAGACATATTTGCAAAGGTTTTAGACTAAGTTCATGATAATAAAGTTCTAATCAAATTATGAACTCCCACTTAGATTAGACATCCCTTTAGTCATCTAAGTGTTACACGATCCGAGTCGACTAGTCCGTGTCCGATCATCACGTGAGACGGACTAGTCATCGTCGGTGAACATTTTCATGTTGATCGTATCTTCCATACGACTCATGTTCGACCTTTCGGTCTCCGTGTTCCGAGGCCATGTCTGCACATGCTAGGCTCGTCAAGTTAACCCTAAGTGTTTTCGCTGTGTAAAACTGTCTTACACCCGTTGTATGTGAACGTAAGAATCCATCACACCCGATCATCACGTGGTGCTTAGAAACGACGAACTGTAGCAACGGTGCACAGTTAGGGGAGAACACTTCTTGAAATTTTATAAGGGATCATCTTATTTACTACCGTCGTCCTAAGTAAACAAGATGCATAATGCATAATAAACATCACATGCAATTATATAGTTGTGACATGATATGGCCAATATCATATAGCTCCATTGATCTTCATCTTCGGGGCTCCATGATCATCTTGTCACCGGCTTGACACCATGATCTCCATCATCATGATCTCCATCATCGTGTCTTCATGAAGTTGTCACGCCAACGACTACTTCTACTTCTATGACTAACGTTTAGCAATAAAGTAAAGTAGTTTACATGACGTTATTCAATGACACGCAGGTCATACAAAAAATAATGACAACTCCTATGGCTCCTGCCGGTTGTCATACTCATCGACATGCAAGTCGTGAATCCTATTACAAAGAACATGATCTCATACATCACAATTCATCATTCATCACAACTTCTGGCCATATCACATCACATGATCAATCGCTGCAAAAACAAGTTAGACGTCCTCTAATTGTTGTTGCATCTTTTACGTGGCTGCAATTGGGTTCTAGAAAGAAC
>NW_025283169.1:0-1174 GCF_018294505.1 Triticum aestivum
CAGGAGCCACTGGGAGTCTAGTGGACATGTTAGTTCTATTAGGGGTGCAAGCTCCCAGTGCAATGTCAAAAGTCATGTCAAAACAGATCATGCCCATAAGGTGTTTGACAAAATGCTAAGGGCACTTAGGCATTTCTTGGGGTGGCCAAATCCTCCAGATCAGGGTCTCTTTGGATGCACAAGAGGGTGGTGAGGTTAGTTGGTGAAATGCACAAACTTGTTAGTGCAAGTCTTGCAAAACTACAATTCTGGACAGGAAATAAATGCCATTATTTCATGAACCAAAATTAATCCAATGGGTGCATGCTCCTGGATTTAGGGGTTTGGTAGGGCTGTCTAGAAGTAGGAGAAAACACAAGATCTTTGGAGCAAAAGTAAATAGGGTTGTAGTAGAAATCACAAGGCTGGACCAGAATGAAAAAGAGGATGATTCACTCAATTTTTTTCAAAGAACATAAATAGGTTTTTGCACAAAGTGGAATAATATGCTCCTACTGACCTCCCCTAAGTTTGGTAGAAGTTTTAAAGAAATATTTAAATAGGTTGTAGTGTAAAATTGCCCACTGGACCAGATTTGTAAATTTGGTGTAGAACTCAAAATATCCAATGAATGAAATATATTATTGCACAAAAGTGATTTAGAGACATCACATGATATCTCCAAATTTTGGTGAAATTTTTAGTTAAATATATCAAATGGTTGTAGTTCAGAAAGAGCTCCAAATTTTAAAACAAGTCATTTAATGAATAAAGCTCAGGGTGAAATAATTTTATAAATAAATCTCCTGATTGAGAGATGTTTTTTTAAATGAGAGGGAAAATAAGTCCAATATATTTTGGAAGGATCCACTTGGGAAAAATTTCTTAATATTAAAAGAAAAGTTTTGAAATCAACAGAGATATACTTGCATGCAAAAAATTTAAACTCTTGGCAAAATTTTAATAACTAAAACCTGGTTAAATTTTTGGGGTGTTACACTTTGTCTAGCGGTATAGTACTTGCCCGAGATTCGATCGTCGGTATACCGATACCTTGTTCAATCTCGCTACCGGCAAGTCTCTTTACTCGTTCCGTAACACATCATCCCGTGATCAACCCCTTGGTCACATTGTGCACATTATGATGATGTCCTACCGAGTGGGCCCAGAGATACCTCTCTGTCACACAGAGTGA
>NW_025283170.1:0-1174 GCF_018294505.1 Triticum aestivum
GTTAAGTATCCGCGAACGCCGAACAGGGCCAGGCCCACCTGTCTCCTAGGTGGTCTCAACCTGCCCTGTCGCTCCGCCACAAAGTAACAGTCGAGGGCCGTCGGGAACCCAGGCCCACCTCTACCGGGATGGAACCACCTGCCCCTTCAGCCCCCAACTCCGAACAGTATCACAGGTAATGTAACAGTGTAAAGTATATAGTATATGCCCGTGATCACCTCCCGAAGTGATCACAGCCCAGTAGTATAGCATGGCAGACTGACAAGAATGTAGGGCCAATGATGATAAACTAGCATCCTATACTAAGCATTTAGGATTGCAGGTAAGGTATCAACAGATGTAGCGACAATGTCAGGCTATGCATCAGAATAGGATTAACGAAAGCAGTAACATGCTACACTACTCTAATGCAAGCAGTATAGAGGAGAATAGGCGATATCTGGTGATCAAGGGGGGGGGCTTGCCTGGTTGCTCTGGCAAGAGAGAGGGGTCGTCAACTCCGTAGTCGAACTGGTCAGCAGCAGTGTCGGTCTCGTAGTCTACCGGAGAGAAGAGGGGGAAGAAAAAATGAATACAGAGCAAACAAAGCATCACAAAATATAACAAGGCAATACGCGGTGTTCGGTGTGCCCTAACGCGGTAGTAGGTGATACCGGTGAAGGGGGAAAACATCCGGGAAGTATTCCCGGTGTTTCGTGTTTTCGGGCAGAGGAGCCGGAGGGGGAAAGTTGCGGGTTCGATAGGTTAGAGGGGTGTGGCGGACGAACGGACTGCGTATCCGGAATCGTCACGTCGTTCTGAGCAACTTTCATGTTGAAAATATTTTAATCCGAGTTACGGATTAAAAGATATGATTTTTAAAAGATTTTAACAATTTTGGAATTTAATTATTTATTTAATTAATTCGAAAAATTTATTTATGACGTCAGCATGATGTCATGCTGACGTCAGCAGTCAACAGGGGTTGACTGAGTCAACCCTGACATGTGGGTCCCGTGGGACCCACCTGTCATTCTCTATTTAAATTAATTAGGGTTTAGGTTAATCTAATTACAGTTTAATTAAACTAATTAGTTAATTAGGTTAATCTAATTATGATTAATTAACTTAATTAATTCCTTAATTAATTAATTAATTTAATTATTATGTATTTATTTAATAAATATTTTTATTT
>NW_025283171.1:0-1174 GCF_018294505.1 Triticum aestivum
GATCACATCATCGGTATCACGTCTATCGAGAGGGAACAAATACCGGCAACACAGAAGGGAACACAATCAATGCAATGCACAATATGATGCATGCTATGACATGGCAATATGAATGTGTTTTGGGCTAATGCAACTAGCAACAGATTAAATGAGGTTGGTTTGAATACAAGATTCAAATTCAAACTCCATAAGTGATTATTTAATGCCCTTTAATTGATTTGTGCTAAACAGCAGCTATAAGTTGTTCTAACATGCATGAAAATGGTACAGATGGATTCCTTGAATTTTTCTGATAATTTTTCATATATAAATTATTTAATTTGGAGTTACGGTTGAATTTCTATGATTTTTAGAAGTTTTTACAATTTTCTGGAATTTCCTGAATATTTAGAATTAAAAATAATTCCAGAAAATGAATTATGGCGTCAGCATGACCTCATGCTGACCTCAGCAAGTCAACAGGGGCCGGCTCGGGTCAAACCTGACGTGTGGGGTCCACACGTCAGTGACTCAGAGGCTAATCCCGCGTTGACCCGGGCTTTGACCCACTACGGGGCCCACTGTCAGTGGCTGTGGGGGGGTGTTTAGGCGTCATTAGTGTTAATTAGGCGTGCCACGTCAGCAGTCGCCGGAGTTCGGCCGGCGACGACCAAAACTGCGGCGGGAGCTCGCCGGAGTGGCGCTGCGAGGGGTTTTGGGCCAAGCCAAGGGCACCAGAGGGTTGCCCTTGCTTGCGCGCATCCAAAGGAGGCATGCGGGAGGCGCGGGGTGGCCGGAGCTCGCCGGAGTGGGGGCCGCGGCGGCTGCCGGAGCTCGGGTTTGGGCGGAGCGAGGTTACGGGGCGCTAGGGGGCTGGCTGAGGGGCTATGCGGACTCCTGGGGCAGCTAGGAGCATGCTAGGCTCGTCGGACTGGCCGCAACAGCACGTCAGTGCCATGCCCGGCGTCCATGGCGGACGGCGGCGCTCGGGAATGTGGCCGGGGTGCTACGGCACGGGAACGAACAAAATGAAGGAGGGGAAACGGAGTGGAGCTCACAGGGGTTGCGACGGTGGCCTCGGGGAGCTCGGGGAGGCACCGGAGCCGACGAATTTGACGAAGATGGCCGGCGGGTCCGAGGTAGAAGACGACGGCGATGGCGGCGATGCAGGGGCTCCCGCGGTGCGCTTCTCGGC
>NW_025283172.1:0-1174 GCF_018294505.1 Triticum aestivum
AGTTCCGGCTCCACCCGCTCCTGCCGTCCTCCGCCGCGTGGCCACGGTCGAAACTCGAAACCACCCGGCCGCATGGCTGCCTCTCTGACCCAGCACCGCAGCCCCAGCAGCCTAATCCATTGCGCACGCGCACCAGGAGAATCCGTCGCTGCCAGAAGGAGCTCGCCGCGGGCATGATTCGGGCAGCCAACAACACTTCGCCGGCATGGGAAGAGGACGAAGAGCGGCGACTGGACTTCTCCATGGCCTCTGCGCCAACCGCATCAGTAGAGTAGAGGAAGACGCTGGTACGGGGACGATGGGATGGCGCTGCCACTGTCGCCCCAGGAGAGAGGATGAGGGATAAGCGAAATGGAGCTCAACGATGAGGCGGAGAGCCCAACCGGCTGCAACAGGGATGGAAGGATGACGCACGGGAGAGCCCATATTTATAGCAGACAGCCAGGAAGCAGAAGACAACTTGAAGGCAGATACCGCATATAATGGAGAAACATCCAGAAGAATGTATAAAGCGGCAGCCGACTGTATGCGAGGCCTGGAAAGCACGGGCAGAACGGCAACCGACTCCAAGATGATGCACGTAGCGCATGAGATGCGCAAGTTGGAAGCAAGAAGCAGAATGCAAATCACCCACAAACGATATGGTTCTGCGGCAGCGGCAGGCCTAAAGGACACGCATGCAGCCAACAGGAGTCAAACATGCACAACCAGACCGGAACAAAGTCGTGAGCAAATCAACCTCTGGATGCATGGAGGCCAATAGAAACAGCCGGTCATGCATGGCCATGCAACCAATGGGAAACTAAATTATAATTCCCGGCGCCAGTCGCTATACGCACACAAGTGTGTACCCCTCCAGACCCCCACTAAAACACGTGCCATGTCCTAATTGGTTAACTTTTCATTGATAAGAAAAAGTCGAAAAAAAGGTAAACTAAACCTGGCCAGGGTTTTTTTTCGGAAAAAACTTTCAATCTATTCATCTTCAATCATGGTAGTACAACGAATACCAGAAATAAAAATTACATCCAGATCCGTAGACCACCTAGCGACGACTACAAGCACCGAAGCGAGCCGAAGGCGCGCCGCCGTCATCGCCCCTCCATCACCGGAGGCGGGCACAACTTGTTGTAGCAGACAGTCGGGAAGTCGTCGTGCTAAGGCCCCATAGGAC
>NW_025283173.1:0-1174 GCF_018294505.1 Triticum aestivum
AAGCTTTCATGATAAGTTCCACATCGGGTCCATGGGCATGAACACAAGGGTTCAAGGTCGACTCCCACTTCTCCAAAGCACAACCTTACATTCACTTCTCGTTTTGATTAAATATACTTACAAGAAGCTTTCATGATAAGTTCCACATCGGGTCCATGGGCATGAACACAAGGGTTCAAGGTCGACTCCCACTTCTCCAAAGCACAACCTTACATTCACTTCTCGTTTTGATATAGGCATTAGTGTTGAAAGTTTTACCTGGTGAAATACCAGATGAGTATGACTCATGAAAACTTCTGAGTTCAAACATATTAAGGAAGGCATAGGTTCAACCCGTCAGGGTATCGTGGAAACATATACCACAAGCTTCAAGAGTAAATATCACTAGCTTGAAAGTAGAGCAAGGTTGAGAAACTAGAGGATACAATTTACCAAAGGCATTATGTATCCGAGGGAAGGCTCACAAGGTTATTGAATATGAAGGACGTTGTCGGGTAAAATCCAACAATGGATCGGGCGATCCATAACGGAGCTGATGTGAGTATCGGTACTCAATCAGAGGAAGAAAGAATGCACGGGCATCATATTATAGAACATCTGAATAATTCGATGCTTAGATAATCAAAGGAATTATGATTTCCAAAACAAGGATCAGAAGCAGACGCTCTGATCAAGGATGGATAAGTTGGATAGACCAGAGGCACAATTGACGACAAATAGTTTGGTCGAGAACCAGCTCATGTTCAAAATGACGTCTGAGCCGGAAGATAATTTAGAAGGGTCGATTGATGATTGTGTGCATTCGCACACATGTTGAACCAATAGGCTCAAAATGACGGTGTCAAAAGATACTAATGAATATTGCAAGTGATATGGGAGCATCCATGATGTAAGCATACAAGTATTTGTATAGCAATAGTTTGAAGAGGACGCTCAGAAGGTTGAATAGTATTTCAGAGTATCTTATGAAGCATACAAACAACTGGGGATGAATGGATACTCAATAAGTGCGAGGAATTTTCAATAGGGGTATTCATGTGGTAAAGAACTGCAAGGTAGTAAGCTTAAAGGATTTTTGGAACAACGGAGAGCAATTTAGGGCATCTTGTAATAACAAGAGCAACTGAGGATGAAGGTATGAACGACAATTGTAGGTAGTTATCCATAAGGGTAT
>NW_025283174.1:0-1174 GCF_018294505.1 Triticum aestivum
AAAAAAAAAATTGGTCGAAAAAAAATTTCGTGCCCATCCTGTCAGTTTGACCTAGGAAGAGTTTTGAGACACTCGCCATTATAGTGATTTTTCGCAAAAAAAATGAGATGATGGTCGGCCTGCAGAAAAGTTAGTTCGCCCCAATGCTTGTCGATCCTGCACTTCACGTTCAGCTTTACAAGCAAGATGGAATAAACGAGTGATATTAGTATACTCCTTATAGTCTAGAATGGTTTGAATCTCTCTATTTAATCCACCCAGAAAACGTGCAAGCATAGCTTCATTCTCCTCAACAATACCACATCTAATCATGCCAGTTTGTAATTCCTGATAATATTCTTCTACAGAATTTTTCCCTTGTCTTAAACGCTGCAATTTTTGAAGCAATTCACGTTGATAATATGGTGGAACCCAACGCGTACGCATAGCAGTTTTCAAAGCAGCCCAAGTAGTTGGAATAGGATATAATCTACAATGTTCAGACCACCATATACATGCAAAACTAGTGAAAGCACAAACAGTAGCAGCAACTCGTCTCTCCTCAGGATATTGTAAACATGTAAATCGTTGTTCAGTTTCTAACTCCCAAGTAAGATATATATCAGGAACATATCTACCCTCTAATGGTGGAATATTCAATTTCAGTTTAGGAATATGGACATCATCTCGTACCTGAGGTGGTGGCGCAGGCCTACCATTACGAATATATACCTGAGGTCAACCTGCTGGTGGTGGTGCAGGCCTACCATTACGAATATATACCTGAGGTCGACCTGCTGGTGGTGGTGCAGGTGGCTGCACGTAGTGCTGATTTTGATCAACCTCATCCTCATAATCTCCCACATAATCATCCTCCTCCGCATCAGCAGCAGGAGCCACAGAAGTATCAACAGCAGCACCAACAGTTTGGCCAAACGCAAGAGGAACACGGCTCGCTCGGCGAAGGTCTGTTTGGCGATGTGGAGGTAGTCGTTGTTGTTGTTGTTGGAGAGGTGCGTTAGGTGCAGCGGGTGGTGGTGGTGGAAGACGCGCGAGCAATTCATTAAACTTGTTATCTAGCTTTGTGTCGAACGTCTTCTCTGATGAGGACATCAATACAATTGTTACACCCACAGGCCCTGCTGCTATACATACTGGACCAATTACTAGAGCTCGCGCACGCCAACTAAATTAC
>NW_025283175.1:0-1174 GCF_018294505.1 Triticum aestivum
TGCTGCAAGACGGAGGCTGCCAGAAGCGTAGTCTTCGACAGGATTAGCTATCCCCCTCTTATTCTGGCATTCTGCAGTTCAGTCCACCGATATGGCCTCCTTACACATATACCCATGCATATGTAGTGTAGCTCCTTGCTTGCGAGTACTTTGGATGAGTACTCACGGTTGCTTTCTCCCCCCTTTTTTCCCCTTTCCTTTCTTTCTGGTTGTCGCAACCAGATGCTGGAGTCCAGGAGCCAGGAGTCAGCGTCGACGACGACTACTACATTGGAGGTGCCTACTACTACGTGCAGGCTGACGACGACGTCGAGGAGTAGTTTAGGAGGATCCCAGGCAGGAGGCCTGCGCCTCTTTCGATCTGTATCCCAGTTTGTGCTAGCCATCTTATGGCAACTTGTTTAACTTATGTCTGTACTCAGATATTGTGGCTTCCGCTGACTCGTCTATGATCGAGCACTTGTATTCGAGCCCTCGAGGCCCCTGGCTTGTATTATGATGCTTGTATGACTTATTTATGTTTTAGAGTTGTGCTGTGATATCTTCCCGTGAGTCCCTGATCTTGATCGTACACATTTGCGTGCATGATTAGTGTACGATTAAATCGGGGGCGTCACAAGTTGGTATCAGAGCCGACTGCCTGTAGGAATCCCCCTTTCCAACTCCTTGGCCGAAGTTGAGTCTAGTCGATGAAAATTGTTTTACTAACTTGGCTGTGCGGCCCATGGGCCCACGTCGCCAATTGGGTGGTATTAGGATCTTTTATTCCTCGACCTTTACTCTGGGATTCTGAACCCTCTTCTATTCGGGTTAAACGATTTTTACTAAAAACTAACTTTAGGTTCTCGAAAATACTTTCTCCCGGAGAGCCCCTTCAGTCCAGATGGTCACCGACTGCACCAGAAGATTTCGGAGATACTCTTTGATATTCTCTCGAGACTTTGTGCCCATCACTTTTGCTATTCCCGACCACCGATAAATCCTTATGGATAACTACTTACACTTGCCATTCTTACGATCATTCCCCATTGTTCTTGTTATTACAAGATACCCGAAGTTTTCTCTATTGTTCCGAGAATACTTCGTGCCTACTGCCTAGCAGTTCTTTGCCACATGAATACCCCTTCAAATAAATCGCCGCACTTGTCAAGTATCCGCTCATCCCCAGTTGTTC
>NW_025283176.1:0-1174 GCF_018294505.1 Triticum aestivum
CCCGGATGAGATCCCGGACGTCACGAGGAGTTCCGGAATGGTCCGGAGGTAAAGATTTATATATAGGAAGTCCTGTTTCGGCCATCGGGACAAGTTTCGGGGTCATCGGTATTGTACCGGGACCACCGGAAGGGTCCCGGGGGCCCACCGGGTGGGGCCACCTGCCCCGGGGGGCCACATGGGCTGTAGGGGGTGCGCCTTGGCCTACATGGGCCAAGGGCACCAGCCCCAAGAGGCCCATGCGCCTGGGGAAACCCTAAAGGAAGAGTCCCAGCAGGGGAAGGCACCTCCTAGGTGCCTTGGGGGGGAGGACTCCTCCCCTGGCCGCCGCCCCCTTGGAGATTGGATCTCCTAGGGGCTGGCGCACCCCCCCCCCCTTGGGATCCCTATATATATAGTGGGGTAGGAGGGCCTCCCAAACACACCTTATGCCTTTGGTGCAGCCCCTCCCTCTCTCCCAAGTTCTCCTCCTCTTCTCCCATGGTGCTTGGCGAAGCCCTGCGGGATTGCCACGCTCCTCCACCACCACCACGCCGTTGTGCTGCTGTTGGATGGAGTCTTCCTCAACCTCTCCCTCTCTCCTTGCTGGATCAAGGCGTGGGAGACGTCACCGGGCTGTACGTGTGTTGAACGCGGAGGTGCCGTCCGTTCGGCACTAGGATCATCGGTGATATGAATCACGACGAGTACGACTCCATCAACCCCGTTCACTTGAATGCTTCCGCTTAGCGATCTACAAGGGTATGTAGATGCACTCTCCTTTCTACTCGTTGCTGGTCTCTCCATAGATAGATCTTGGTGTTACGTAGGAAAATTTTTGAATTTCTGCTACGTTCCCCAACAGTGGCATCATGAGCTAGGTCTATTGCGTAGATTCTTTGCACGAGTAGAACACAAAGTAGTTGTGGGCGTTGATGTTGTTCAATATGCTTACCGTTACTAGTCCAATCTTGTTTCGACGGTATTGTGGGATGAAGCGGCCCGGACCGACCTTACACGTACTCTTACGTGAGACAGGTTCCACCGATTGACATGCACTTGGTGCATAAGGTGGCTAGCGGGTGCCAGTCTCTCCCACTTTAGTCGGAACGGATTCGATGAAAAGGGTCCTTATGAAGGGTAAATAGCAATTGGCATATCACGTTGTGGTTTTGCGTAGGTAAGAAACGTTCTT
>NW_025283177.1:0-1174 GCF_018294505.1 Triticum aestivum
GAGCATATGAGATGTTCGAAGAGCTGAAACTAGTTTTCCAAGCTCATGCCCGGGTCGAGAGATATGATGTCTCCGACAAGTTCTACAGTTGTAAGATGGAGGAGAACAGTTCTGTCAGTGAGCACATCCTGAAGATGTCTGGGTTGCACAACCGTATGACCCAGCTGAACATTAACCTCCCAGATGAGGCGGTCATTGACAGAATCCTCCAGTCGCTCCCACCAAGCTACAAGAGCTTTGTGATGAACTACAACATGCAGGGAATGGAAAAGACCATTCCTGAAGTGTTCTCGATGCTGAAGTCAGCAGAGGCTGAAATCAAGAAAGAACATCAAGTGTTAATGGTCAATAAGACCACTAAGTTCAAGAAGGGCAAGGGTAAGAAGAACTTCAAGAAGGACGGCAAAGATGTTGCCGCGCCTGGTAAGCCAGTTACCGGGAAGAAGTCAAAGAATGGACCCAAGCCTGAGACTGAGTGCTTTTATTGCAAGGGGAAGGGTCACTCGAAGCGGAACTGCCCCAAATACTTAGCGGATAAGAAGGCCGGCAACACCAAAGGTATATTTGATATACATGTGATTGATGTGTACCTTACCAGTAATCGTAGTAACTCCTGGGTATTTGATACCGGTGCCGTTGCTCATATTTGTAACTCACAGCAGGAGCTGCAGAATAAACGGAGACTGGCAAAGGACGAGGTGACGATGCGCGTCGGGAATGGTTCCAGAGTCGATGTGATCGCCGTCGGCACGCTGCCTCTACATTTACCTACGGGATTAGTTTTGAACCTTAATAATTGTTATTTAGTGCCAAGTTTGAGCATGAACATTGTATCAGGATCTCGTTTAATATGAGATGGCTACTCATTTAAGTCTGAGAATAATGGTTGTTCGATTTATATGAGAGATATGTTTTATGGTCATGCTCCGATGGTCAATGGTTTATTCTTAATGAATCTCGAGCGTAATATTACACATGTTCATAGTGTAGATGCCAAAAGATTTAAAGTTGATAACGATAGTCCCACATACTTGTGGCACTGCCGCCTTGGTCACATTGGTGTCAAGCGCATGAAGAAGCTCCATGCCGATGGACTTTTAGAGTCTCTTGATTATGAATCGTTTGACACGTGCGAACCATGCCTCTTGGGCAAAATGACCAAGACTCTGTTCTC
>NW_025283178.1:0-1174 GCF_018294505.1 Triticum aestivum
TTTGTTTGTTTGAATTGTTGTGTGATTGATTGAGTGAAATTTGAAACTTTTTGAAAGTTAAATGAGAGGGAATAAAAGGACTTTCCCAAACTTTCATTTTTGCTTTCTGATCTCCGTGAATTCAAATATTTCTCATCACAAAACCCTGGAGAGAGGATAACATGACTTCTTCCATTTAAATGAAAAAGGGGTGTTGAAAATATTTGAATTTCATTTGGAAATATTTTCTAATTCATAAACTTCATGCAACTCAGTGATTTTCACGAGCGAAGATAAAATGACTTCTTCAAATTATATGAAATATGAGTTGGGAGTTTCAAAGAATTAAATTCAAAGTTCTTTTGAATTTATTTTCAATTTGGAGTTATTTGAGTTTTATTCAAATTATTTTTCTCCAAAAACAAAATATATGAAAAATAGGGTAACATGATTCCCTACATCAGAAAATTGGAGAGAAATTAATTTGAAGTCATTTTGATATTTTAAAAATGATTTTATTGGATTTTATTGGACCAGTAACACTGTGTGAATTATTAGAATTTTTGTGAATTTTATTTGAAGCTAAAATAATGTTCATGTTGTAGAAAATCTTTTTCTGCAAATTTTGGTATATTATATGCTTATATAAAAGTTTTAGTCATTTTTTTTTAGTTCTCTGAAATTTTTGTTTAAAAAAAAAATACCGCAGCGCCTTGGGCCAAAGGCCCAAGCCGCCAAAACCACCGGCCAGCCACAAGGCCATCACACGCGCCGCACAAAGGGAGCCAGGGAGCCGCTCCTTTTCCTTTTTCCTAATACTAGTAGGATTTGATCCCGTTTCGTTTATTCCGATTTGTTTCTAGATCTTTTCCCTTTTGTTTCCTAATCCTAATCTATTTCTTGTCCCCTACCCCAAGCAAAACCCTCCCTTCCCCAATATAAATACCCAAGCACCCCCCCCTCTAGCACATCAAATCAACACCTCTCCTCTCCTCTCCTCACCCCACGTCGCTGCGCCACCTCGCCGGAGTTCGCCGGACCACCGCCGCCATTGCCGCCCCGCCCCACCACCTCCGGCCATCCTAGCCACCCACCGACCCTACCGTCCCTTCCCCGACGCCAGAGGGCCACCGGAGGACGTCACCGGAGCTCCACCAGAACCCCATCATCGGAACTGCTACAGTAAATCCCGACC
>NW_025283179.1:0-1174 GCF_018294505.1 Triticum aestivum
TCAACAAAGAGGTCAGCACGCCGGTCTAAATCCTATGCGCGCAGGGGTCTGGGCCCATCGCCCATTGCACACCTGCACGTTGCGTACGCGGCCAGAAGCAGACCTAGCCCCCTTAATACAAGCGCGAGCTTACGGTCCAATGCGGCGCGCGGCGCTCAGTCACTGACGTCAAAAAGAGCTTCGGCTGATACCACGACGCCGAGTGCCCATAACTGTTCCCGCGTAGTTGGTTAGTGCATATAGGCCAGTGGCCAGACTCAGATCAAATACCAAGAACTCGTTAAGCGTGTTATTTTTAGTAACCGCGAACGCCGACCCAGGGCCAGGCCCACCTCTCACCTAGGTAGTCTCAACCTGCCCTGTCGCTCCGCCACAAAGTAACAGTCGGGGGCCGTCGGGAACCCAGGCCCACCTCTACCGGGATGGAGCCACCTGCCCCTTCAGCCCCCATCTCCGAACAGTACCATAAGTAATGTAACAGTATAAAGTATATAGCATATGCCCGTGATCACCTCCCGAAGTGATCACGGCCCAGTAGTATAGCATGGCAAACGGACAAGAGTGTAGGGCCACTGATGGAACACTAGCATCCTATACTAAGCATTAGGATCGCAGGTAAAGGTAACAACTGTAGCAACAATGACAGGCTATGCATCAGAATAGGATTAACCGAAAGCAGTAACATGCTACACTACTCTAATGCAAGCAGTATAGAGAAGGAATATGCGATATCTAGTGATCAGGGGGGGGGGGCTTGCCTGGTTGCTCTGGCAAGAAGGAGGGATCGTCAACACCGTAGTCGTACTAGGTAGCAGCGGCGTCGGGCTCGGTGTCTAACGAGAGAAGAGGGGGAAGAAACAATAAATATAATGCAAACATAAGCATGACGATGCAAGGCATGACAATGAGCGGTGCTAGGTGTGCCCTAACGCGGTAGGAGGTGATACCGGTGAAGGGGGGAAACATCCGGGAAAGTATCCCCGATGTTTCGCGTTTTCGGACAGATGAATCGGAGGGGGAAAGTTGCGTGTTCGATATGCTAGGGGTGTGTGGCGGACGAACGGGCTGCGTATCCGGATTCGTCTCGTCGTTCTGAGCAACTTTCATGTACAAAGTATTTTCATCCGAGCTACGGATTATTTTTATTAATTTTTAAAGTTTTAATTCAATTTTG
>NW_025283180.1:0-1174 GCF_018294505.1 Triticum aestivum
TTGTCGAACTCCAAGGTGCGCTTACGTGTCGGTCATCAACAATCACTGTTTGGGCCGATTCTGGCCCGTTTCTTGGACTACTACTCTATTTTGGGGTCTCGGAGTCATTTCCATGATTGACGAACCCCAGGGTGCGTTTACGTGTCGGTCATCAACACTCACATATTTGGCCGAATCGTGTCCGTTTCGTGCACTATTACTCAATGTTTTGGAGACCCAGAGGGATTTCCACGATTGATGAACCCCGGGGTGCATTTATGTGTCTGTCGTCAACACTCACGGTTTTGGCCAATTCTGACATGTTTCGTGGACTATTACTCACGGTTTTGGGGTCCCGAAGTGATTTCCATGGTTGTTGAACCCCAAGGTGTCCTTACGTGTTGGTCATCAACACTCGCAGTTTTGGCCGATTCTGGCCCGTTTCATGGACTATTACTCACCGTTTTGGGGTCCCAAAGCGATTTCCATGGTTGTCGAATTCCAAGGTGCGCTTACATGTCGGTCATCAACAATCCCAGTTTGGGCCGATTCTGGCCCGTTTCTTGGACTATTACTCTATTTTGGGGTCTTGGAGTCATTTCGATGATTGACGAACCCTTGGTGCGTTTACGTGTCGGTGATCAACACTCACATATTCGGCCGATTCTAGTCCGTTTTGTGCACTATCACTCGGCGTTTTGGGGACCTAGAGCAATTTCCACGAGCGATGAACCCCGGGGTTCGTTTATGTGTCCGTCGTCAACACTGAGAGTTTTGGCCAATTCTGACGGGTTTCGTGGACTATTACTCGCCATTTTGGGGTCCCGAAGCGATTTCCATGGTTGTTGAACCCCAAGGTGTCCTTACGTGTTGGTCATCAACACTCGCAGTTTTGGCCGATTCTGGCCCGTTTCATGGACTATTACTCACCGTTTTGGGGTCCCAAAGCGATTTCCATGGTTGTCGAACTCCAGGGTGCGCTTACGTGTCGGTCATCAACAATCACAGTTTGGGCCGATTCTGGCCCGTTTCTTGGACTACTACTCTATTTTGGGGTCTCAGAGTCATTTCCATGATTGACGAACCCCAGGGTGCGTTTACGTGTCGGTCATCAACACTCATATATTTGGCCGAATCGTGTCCGTTTCGTGCACTATTACTCAATGTTTTGGAGACCCAGAGGGATTTCCACGAT
>NW_025283181.1:0-1174 GCF_018294505.1 Triticum aestivum
CCATTTTCATGCATGTTAGAACAACTTATCACTACTGTTTAGGACAAATGAAGTGAATGACATTTGAATAATCACATATGGAGTTTGAATTTGAATCTTGTATTCAAACCAACTTCATTTAATCTGTTGCTAGTTGCATTAGCTCAAAACACATTCATTTTGCCATGTCATGATCATGCATCATATTGTGCATTGCATTGATTGTGTTCCTTTTTGTGTTGCCGGTATTTGTCCCCTCTCGATAGACGTGATACCGATGACGTGATCGTTGACACTGATGAAGACTCAATGTTATCTTCAGAAGTGCCAGGCAAGCAAAACCCCCTTGTTCATTCCGATGAAATCCCACTCTCTTGCTCCTGCTCTCTTTTACTGCATTAGGACAACAACGACATATTTGATACTTGCTGCGGTAGCTGAACCCTTATCCTTTGCATGACCTGTCATTGCCACAGTAAATAGATGAAACCCACTAGAATGAGTAGGAGTTGTTTGAGCCCTGATGTGCCTACTCATTCATGCTTGTTTGTCATGCCTGCTACTGCTTAGAGTTGAGTCAGGTCTGATTTGTCGGGGATGAATCAGAGGCGTGTGAACATGTCCTACTATGGGTGAACTAAGTGTGTGAACACGATTTGGTAAAGGTAGCGGTGAGAGGCCATGTAGGAGTACATGGTGGGTTGTCTCATTGCAGTCGTCCTCAGGAACTGAGTTCTGTGTTTGTGATCCATGACCAGTTACTACCACACATTGGGTTCCGGTAACTCGACCCCTCTCGACTTATTAATCAACATGATCTCTGTCCAGGAGTTGCAACTAGTTTCTGGTGTTGTAGGTAGTGTTAGTAGTCTACCAAGTGGCACCCGGTACAGGTGGGCTTGGGACAGACTAGACACAGTGGCACGGTGTACCAAGTGGCACCCGGATGGTGGGCTTGGGAACCCTGCACACATCGTTTGGGGCCGTGAGCGACACCCCGGCCGGATCTCCTTGCGGATGGAACCCGAATAGGCGATAAACCTGGACTAGAGACTTGTTCGGTTAGTCAGGTCGTGGCCGACTCCCTCGCCCGGCTTCCGCTTGAAGGTTGCCGAGGTACATGACGTGTACAGGGCGGTAAGTGGCGAGAGCGTGTGTGAAGAAGTACACCCCTGCAGGGTTAACATCATCTATT
>NW_025283182.1:0-1174 GCF_018294505.1 Triticum aestivum
TTTTTGAAAAGATTGAGACATGCGTACCATGTCTATTGGTATATATGCATGAAGAAACTCCATGCAGATGGATCGTTTGGACTCACTTGATTTTGAATCACTTGAGACATGCAAATCATACCACATGGGCAAGATGACTGAAAGGCCTCGTTTTCAGTAAGATGGAACAAGAGAGCAACTTGTTGGAAGTAATACATTTTGATGTATGCAGTCCAATGAGTGCTGAGGCATGCAGTGGATATCGTTATGTTCTTACTTCACAGATGATTTGAGTAGATGCTGAGAATATTTACTTGATAAAACACAAGTCTGAATTATTGAAAGGTTCAAGTAATTTCAGAGTGAAGTTGAAGATCGTCGTGACAAGAGGATAAAATGTCTGTGATATGATCATAGAGATGAATATCTGAGTTACGAGTTTGGCACACAATTAAGACATTGTGGAAAGTGTTTCACAATTAATACCGCCTAGAACACCACAGTGTGATGGTGTGTCCGAACATCATAACTGCACCCTATTGGATATGGTGCATACCATGATGTCTCTTATCGAATTACCACTATCGTTTATGGGTTAGGCATTAGAGACAACCGCATTCACTTTAAAAGGGGCACCACGCAATTCCGTTGAGACGACACCGTTTAGAGAAACCTAAGTTGTCGTTTCTTAAAAGTTTGGGGCTGCGATGCTTATGTGAAAAAGTTTCAGGCTGATAAGCTCGAACCCAAAGCGGATAAATGCATCTTCATAGAATACCCAAAACAGTTGGGTAAACCTCCTATTTCAGATCTGGAAGCAAAAGTAATTGCTTCTAGAAACGAGTCCTTTCTCGAGGAAAAGTTTCTCTCGAAAGAATTGAGTGGGAGGATGGTGGAAACTTGATAAGGTTATTGAACCATAACTTCAACTAGTGTGTAGCAGGGCACAGGAAGTTGTTCCTGTGGCACCTACACCAATTGAAGTGGAAGCTTATGATAGTGATCATGAAACTTCGGATCAAGTCACTACCAAACCTCGTAGGACGACGAGGATGCGTGCTACTTCAGAGTGGTACGTGATCCTGTCTGAGATATCATGTTGTTGGACAATACTGAACCTACGAGCTATGGAGAAGCGATGGTGGGCCCATATTCCGACAAATGGTTGGAAGCCATGAAATCCGAGATAAATGGA
>NW_025283183.1:0-1174 GCF_018294505.1 Triticum aestivum
CTACGTGGTCCATCACAAGCTCAGGGTCACCACCTGGGTCTTTAGCCTACTCGTTGATGTCAACGTCTACATAGAACCCATCAGAAGGGGTTGCAGCGTCTTCTGTAAAAATGTAGATTATAGCAACATGAGTACAAAGGTACTCAGCAAGACTTACATCAGATCCTACATACATGCATAGTATCAAGAAGGGTCGGTGGAGTTATTGCAGCAAGCCAGCTTTGACTCTTGGCTAGACTATCCTACGATACTCCAACTTGAAATAGTTTTGCGCACACGAGTCCACTACTCACCACTTCAATACACTACCGAGGATCCACCTCCGTCTTCCTACGGAAGAGCCATCCTCAGCACTCACACTTATCTTGAGGCTTTTAACAGTTTCCATTTACTTGTCTATGAACTGTATAGGCAACCAAGTAGTCCTTTACCGCGGACACGGCTATTCGAATAGATCATGATAACCCTGCAGGGGTGTACTTCTTCATACACGCTCTCACCTCTTACCGTCGCTTACACGACATGTACTCGGCAACCTTCAAGCGGAAGCCCAACGTGGGTGTCGGCCACGACCTACCTAATCACCTAAGCCTCCAGTCCAGGTTTATCGCCTATTCAGGTTCCATCCGCAGGGAGTCCGGCCGAGGTTTCCCATACGGTCCCGAACGATGTGAACAGGGTTCCCGAGATACCTAACGGGTATTCGGTACACCGTGCCACGTACCTACCGCATCACAGCCCACCCTTACGGTCAGCGCTGTCCACGGCCTCCAGTAGGCTACAAACACCAGAAACTACTTGCAACTCCTGGACGGAGAACTAGGGTGAATAAGAAGTCGAGAGGGTCCATTGGTTTCGGGCCCAATGCATGGTAGTAGCTGATTCTTAAATCACACATACAGATCTCAGTGCTTAAGGTCGGCTTCAATGAAACAACCCACCATGTACTCCTACATGGCCTCTCATCGATACCTTTACCAAATCGTGTTCACCACACCACTCTCATTACCGACATAATCATTTCACTCTAGCCCATCACCCAGATGAACCAGACCTGACACGACTCTAAGCATAGCAGGCATAGCAAGGTAGGAACAACACATACATATGGCTCAATCAACTCCTACACATGCTAGTGGGTTTCATCTAGTTACTGTGGCAATGACATGTCATG
>NW_025283184.1:0-1174 GCF_018294505.1 Triticum aestivum
GTTGCTCGATCGATGGAGGGGCGCGCTGAACTCGGGACAATCTTCACGGGACCTGCGGAGGCGCGCGCAACCGACGGGCCAGGTTGGTCGTGCGGCGTAGATGAGGCGGATCACGGCGGCAAGCGGGTGATCAAGCCGATCGCGCGCGAAGACGGGGACGCCGCTCGATGGAGGCGTGGTGGCGGCGGAGTCCTGGATGAGGCCGGCGACAGCTGTGACGCCCCCGATTCAATCGTACACTAATCATGCACGCAAATGTGTACGATCAAGATCAGGGACTCACGGGAAGATATCACAACACAACTCTACAAATAAAATAAGTCATACAAGCATCATAATACAAGCCAGGGGCCTCGAGGGCTCGAATACAAGTGCTCGATCATAGACGAGTCAGCGGAAGCAACAATATCTGAGTACAGACATAAGTTAAACAAGTTTGCCTTAAGAAGGCTAGCACAAACTAGGATACAGATCGAAAGAGGCGCAGGCCTCCTGCCTGGGATCCTCCTAAACTACTCCTGGACGTCGTCAGCGGGCTGCACGTAGTAGAGGCACCTCCGGTGTAGTAGGGGTCGTCGTCGACGGTGGAGTCTGGCTCCTGAACTCCAGCATCTGGTTGCGACAATCAGAAAGAAAGGAAAAGGGGAAAAAGGGGGGAGAAAGCAACCATGAGTACTCATCCAAAGTACTCGCAAGCAAGGAACTACACTACATATGCATGGGTATATGTGTAAGGAGGCCATATCAGTGGACTGAACTGCAGAATGCCAGAATAAGAGGGGGATAGCTAATCCTGTCGAAGACTACGCTTCTGGCAGCCTCCGTCTTGCAGCATGTAGGAGAGAGTAGATTGAAGTCCTCCAAGTAGCATCTTCAAGTAGCATCTCCAAGCAGCATCGCATAGCATAACCCTACCCGGCGATCCTCCCCTCGTCGCCCTGTAGAAAAGCGATCACCGGGTTGTCTGTGGAACTTGGAAGGGTGTGTTTTATTAAGTATCCGGTTCTAGTTGTCATAAGGTCAAGGTACAACTCCAAGTCGTCCTGTTACCGAAGATCACGGCTATTCGAATAGATTAACTTCCCTGCAGGGGTGCACCACATAACCCAACACGCTTGATCCCATTTGGCCGGACACACTTTCCTGGGTCATGCCCGGCCTCGGAAGATCAACA
>NW_025283185.1:0-1174 GCF_018294505.1 Triticum aestivum
TCATGCACAACCAGGGGGGAAGGTTGTACATCCACACAAACACAGGCCAGGTGCTATGTGTGCTTCTCTGGCTGCCAAACGGATTGACTCCATCGGTGCTCGCGCCCAGCACGATGTTCCTTGGATCGTTCCCAAATTCTGGGTATTCGAAGTTCAACGCTTGCCACTGGCTCGCATCCTTAGGGTGACTCAGCATCTTGTCTTTTTTATCTATCTCCGGATCATTTGCGTCATCTTCTCGCTTCTTCTCCTCCCTATCCGCGTGCCAACGCAGGAGCTTTGCTACCTTAGGGTCCGCGAAATACCGCTGCAGACGAGGAGTGATCGGAAAGTACCACACCGATTTTCGAGGAGCTTTCTTCCTCTTCTTGTATCGAGTGACGCCGCACACCGGACATATGGTAGACTCCGCGTGCTCGTCCCGATAAATGATGCAATTGTTCATGCACACATGGTATTTCATGTGCGGTAAATCCAGAGGACACACGATTTTCTTCGCCTCCTCGAAACTGGTCGGGCACTTGTTCCCCTTGGGAAGACGTTCGTGCCAGAATGACATGTTCTCGTCGAAGCATGCATCGGTCATTTTGTGTTTTACCTTCATCTTCAGAGCCATGAGCGTTACTTTCAGGCGGGTATCCTCGGGCCTGCATCCTTCATACAATGGAGTAACCGCGTCTATCTCCAGTTGATCCAGCTTGGCTTTCTCTCGGGCGGCAGCTCTTGCGTTATCCGTCCGCTTGAGAAGCAGCTCTTGAATATGAGGGTCCTGCACCCAGCCTCCATCGTCGTCTGCTCCGGCATCTTCATCTTCATGATCATTCCCTTCGTCTTGATCTTCCTCATCATCATGTACGACATCTTCTACATGATGACTGTGTACAGCATCACCGTCGTGATCATGTCCTGGAGATTCTTCGTCTTCTCGCCCGCCCTCGCCGCGGTGGTACTTGTCTTGTTGCCCTTCCTCATTTCTTACCCGGCCCCGGCCATGGACGACTTGATAGTCATCTTCATCACCTTGCCACCGATAGCCATCCATGAAACCACGCAAGAGCAGGTGGTCCCGCACCTGCCCGGAATCCGGGTCCGCAATAAGGCTCTTCAGCTTGCATCTTCGACATGGACATCTTATCTCCGTCTCGTTCTTTTGAAGCATCTCGGCCTTCGCGGA
>NW_025283186.1:0-1174 GCF_018294505.1 Triticum aestivum
GGGGGAGGAGAAGTTGATGGAGATCCAGCAGCACGACGGCGTGGTGGTGGAAGTAGCGGGATCCCGGCAGGGCTTCGCCAAGCGCAAGCGGGGAGGAAGAGGTGTCACGGGAGGGAGGGAGGCGCCAGGGCTTGGGGGTGCTGCTCCCATGCGCCTCCCCACTATATATAGGGGTGGAGGGGGCTGGTTTCTTGCCCTCCAAGTCCATTGGGGCGTTGGCAAAGGTGGGGGAAAGAAATCCCATCATTTCCCTTCCCCACCGATTGTTATCCCCCTTTTTTAGGGATCTTGATCTTATCCCTTCGGGATATGATCTTATTCCTTCTAAGGTGGGATCTTGGTGCGCCTTGACCAGGGGTGTGGGGCCTTGCCCCCACTACCCACGTTCATGTGGGCCCCCCCATGCAGGTGGGCCCCACTTCGGAACCTTCTAGAACCTTCCCGGTACAATACCGAAAAATCTCAAACATTTTCCGGTGGCCAAAATAGGACTTCCCATATATAAATCTTTACCTCCGTACCATTCCGGAACTCCTCGTGACGTCCGGGATCTCATCCGGGACTCCGAACGACTTTCGTATTTCTGCATACTAATATCTCTACAACCCTAGCGTCACCGAACCTTAAGTGTGTAGACCCTACGGGTTCGGGAGACATGCAGACATGACCGAGACGACTCTCCGGTCAATAACCAACAGCGGGATCTGGATACCCATGTTGGCTCCCACATGTTCCATGATGATCTCATCGGATGAACCACGATGTCGAGGATTCAATCAATCCCGTATACAATTCCCTTTGTCAATCGGTATGTTACTTGCCCGAGATTCGATCGTCGGTATCCCAATACCTTGTTCAATCTCGTTACCGGCAAGTCACTTTACTCGTACCGTAATGCATGATCCCGTGACCAAACACTTGGTCACATTGAGCTCATTATGATGATGCATTACCGAGTGGGCCCAGAGATACCTCTCCGTCATACGGAGTGACAAATCCCAGTCTCGATTCGTGCCAACCCAACAGACACTTTCGGAGATACCTGTAGTGCACCTTTATAGCCACCCAGTTACGTTGTGACGTTTGGTACACCCAAAGCATTCCTACGGTATCCGGGAGTTGCACAATCTCATGGTCTAAGGAAATGATACTTGACATTAGAAAAGCTCTAGCA
>NW_025283187.1:0-1174 GCF_018294505.1 Triticum aestivum
GGGTGCATTTATGTGTCGCTCATCAAACACTCGCAGTTTTGGCCGATTCTGGCCCATTTCGTGGAGTATTACGCACTGTTTTGTGGTATCGAAGTGATTTCAACAATTAACTAACCGCGGGGTGCGTTTACGTTTCGGTCATCAACACTTACATTTTTGTCCGATTCTTGCCTTTTTTGTATACTATTACTCACTGTTTTGGGGTCCCGGAGTGATTTCCACGATTAACGAACCCTGGCGTGCGTTTACGTGTCGGTCATCAACACTCACAGTTTTGGCCGATTCTGGCCCGTTTCGTGGACTATTGCTCACTTTTTTGGGGCCCCGGAGTGATTTCCACGATTAAGGAACCCTTGGGTGCGCTTACGGGTTGGTTATCAACACTCGCGGTTTTTGTCGATTCTGACCCGTTTCGTGGACTGTTACTCACCGTTTTGGGGCCCCAAAGCGATTTCCATGGTTGTTGAACCCCAAGGTAAGCTTAAGTGTAAGTCATCAACAATTGCAGTTTGGGCCGATTCTGGCCCGTTTCTTGGACTATTACTTAGTTATGGGGTCCCGAAATGACCCCGGGTTGTGTTTACGTGTCGGTCAGCAACACTCACAATTTTGGCCAATTCTAACGTGTTTTGTGGACTATTACTCACTGTTTTCAGGTCCCGAAGTGATTTCCATAGTTGTTGAACCCCAAGGCGCGCTTACGTGCCGGTCATCAATACTCATAGTTTTGGCTGATTCTGGCCCGTATCATGGACTATTACTCACTTTTTTGGGCCCCCGGAGTGATTTCCACGATTAACGAACCACGGGGTGCATTTACGTGTCGGTCATCCACACTCACAGTTTTGGCCGATTCTGGCTCTGTTTTTGGGTCTCGGCGTGATTTCCATGATTGACGAACACCAGGGTGCATTTATGTGTCGCTCATCAAACACTCGCAGTTTTGGCCGATTCTGGCCCATTTCGTGGAGTATTACGCACTGTTTTGTGGTATCGAAGTGATTTCAACAATTAACTAACCGCGGGGTGCGTTTACGTTTCGGTCATCAACACTTACATTTTTGTCCGATTCTTGCCTTTTTTGTATACTATTACTCACTGTTTTGGGGTCCCGGAGTGATTTCCACGATTAACGAACCCTGGCGTGCGTTTACGTGTCGGTCATCAACACTCA
>NW_025283189.1:0-1174 GCF_018294505.1 Triticum aestivum
ATTGACCGGAGACGTGTCTCGGTCATGTCTACATTGTTCTCGAACCCGTAGGGTCCGCACGCTTAAGGTTACGATGACAGTTATATTATGAGTTTATGCATTTTGATGTACCGAAGGTTGTTCGGAGTCCCGGATGTGATCACGGACATGACGAGGAGTCTCGAAATGGTCGAGACGTAAAGATTGATATATTGGAAGCCTATATTTGGATATCGGAAGTGTTCCGGGTGAAATCGGGATTTTACCGGAATACCGGGAGGGTTACCGGAACCCCCCGGGAGCTATTTGGGCCATAGTGGGCCTTAGTGGAAAAGAGAAGGGGCTGCCCTAGATGGGCTGCGCGCCCCCCTTCCCCTAGTCCTATTAGGACTAGGAGAGGTGGCCGGCCCCCTCCTCCTCTTTTCCCCTCCGAGGAATCCTAGTTGGACTAGGATTGGAGGGGGAATCCTACTCCCAGTGGGAGTAGGACTCTCCTGCGCCTCCCCCCTTTGGCCGGCCAGCCTCCCCTCCTCTCCTCCTTTATATACGGAGGCAGGGGCACCTCTAAACACACAAGTTGACACAAGTTGATCCACGTGATCGATTCCTTAGCCGTGTGCGGTGCCCCCTGCCACCATATTCCTCGATAATACTGTAGCGGAGTTTAGGTGAAGCCCTGCTGCTGTAGTTCATCAAGATCGTCACCACGCCGTCGTGCTGACGAAACTCTTCCCCGACACTTTGCTGGATCGGAGTCCGGGGATCGTCATCGAGCTGAACGTGTGCTCGAACTCGGAGGTGCCGTAGTTTCGGTACTTGATCGGTTGGATCGTGAAGACGTACGACTACTTCCTCTACGTCGTGTCATCGCTTCCGCAGTCGGTCTGCGTTGGGTACGTAGACAATACTCTCCCCTCGTTGCTATGCATCACATGATCTTGCGTGTGCGTAGGAAATTTTTTGAAATTACTACGAAACCCAACAGTGGCATCCGAGCCTAGGTTATTGATGTTGATGTTATATGCACGAGTAGAACACAAGTGAGTTGTGGACGATACAAGTCATACTGCCTACCAGCATGTCATACTTTGGTTCGGCGGTATTGTTGGACGAGACGACCCAGACCAACCTTACGCGTACGCTTACGCGAGACCGGTTCCCTCGACGTGCTTTGCACAGAGATGGCTTGCGGGCG
>NW_025283190.1:0-1174 GCF_018294505.1 Triticum aestivum
TTGTGCTCATCCCACGTACATACACCGTTTCCATTCCACAGCTGTAAAAGTTCTTCAACTAATGGCCTTAGGTACACATCAATGTCGTCGCCGGGTTGCTTAGGGCCTTGGATGAGAACTGACATCATAATGAACTTCCGCTTCATGCACATCCAAGGAGGAAGGTTATACATACATAGAGTCACGGGCCAGGTGCTGTGATTGCTGCTCTGCTCCCCGAAAGGATTAATGCCATCCGCGCTTAAAGCAAACCATACGTTCCTTGGGTCCTTTGCAAACTCATCCCAGTACTTTCTCTCAATTTTTCTCCACTGCGACCCGTCAGCAGGTGCTCTCAACTTCCCGTCTTTCTTACGGTCCTCACTATGCCATCGCATCAACTTGGCATGCTCTCCGTTTCTGAACAGACGTTTCAACCGTGGTATTATAGGAGCATACCACATCACCTTCGCAGGAACCCTCTTCCTGGGAGGCTCGCCATCAACATCACCAGGGTCATCTCGTCTGATCTTATACCGCAATGCACCGCATACCGGGCATGCGTTCAGATCCATGTAGGCACCGCGGTAGAGGATGCAGTCATTAGGGCATGCATGTATCTTCTCAACCTCCAATCCTAGAGGGCATACGACCTTCTTTGCTGCGTATGTACTGTCGGGCAATTCGTTATCCTTTGGAAGCTTCTTCTTCATTATTTTTAGTAGCTTCTCAAATCCTTTATCAGGGACAGCATTCTCTGCCTTCCACTCCAGCAATTCGAGTACGGTACCGAGCTTTGTGTTGCCATCTTCACAATTGGGGTACAACCCCTTTTTGTGATCCTCTAACATGCGATCGAACTTCAGCTTCTCCTTTTGACTTTCGCATTGTGTCCTTGCATCGACAATGACCCGGCGGAGATCATCATCATCGGGCACATCGTCTGGTTCCTCTTGATCTTCAGCAGCTTCGCCCGTTGCAGCACCATCGTGCACATCGTCTGGTGCATCTTGATGTTCAGTAGCATCACCGTATTCAGGGGGCACATAGTTGTCATCGTACTCTTCTTCCTCGCCGTCTTCCATCATAACCCCTATTTCTCCGTGCCTCGTCCAAACATTATAGTGTGGCATGAAACCCTTGTAAAGCAGGTGGGTGTGAAGGATTTTCCGGTCAGAGTAAGACTTCGTATTCC
>NW_025283191.1:0-1174 GCF_018294505.1 Triticum aestivum
AAAATAAATGGATCTTTAAGAAGAAGACAGACGCGGATGGTAATGTGACCATCTATAAAGCTCGGCTTGTCGCTAAGGGTTATCGACAAGTTCAAGGGGTTGACTACGATGAGACTTTCTCACCGGTAGCGAAGCTGAAGTCCGTCCGAATCATGTTAGCAATTGCCGCATTTTATGATTATGAAATTTGGCAAATGGACGTCAAAACGGCATTCCTTAATGGTTTCCTTAAGGAAGAATTGTATATGATGCAGCCGGAAGGTTTTGTCGATCCTAAAAATGCTGACAAGGTGTGCAAGCTCCAACGCTCGATTTATGGGCTTGTGCAAGCATCTCGGAGTTGGAACATTCGTTTTGATGAGATGATCAAAGCGTTTGGGTTCACACAGACTTATGGAGAAGCCTGTGTTTACAAGAAAGTGAGTGGGAGCTCTATAGCATTTCTCATACTATATGTAGATGACATACTTTTGATGGGAAATGATATAGAACTTTTGGACATCATTAAGGCCTACTTGAATAAGAGTTTTTCAATGAAGGACCTTGGAGAAGCTGCTTATATATTAGGCATCAAGATCTATAGGGATAGATCAAGACGCCTCATAGGTCTTTCACAAAGCACATATCTTGATAAGATTTTGAAGAAGTTCAAAATGGATCAGTCCAAGAAAGGGTTCTTGCCTGTTTTGCAAGGTGTGAAATTGAGCTCAGCTCAATGTCCGACCACGGCAGAAGATATAGAAGAGATGAGCGTCATCCCCTATGCCTCAGCCATAGGTTCTATTATGTATGCCATGCTGTGTACCAGACCTGATGTAAACCTTGCCGTAAGTTTGGTAGGAAGGTACCAAAGTAATCCCGGCAAGGAACACTGGACAGCGGTCAAGAATATCCTGAAGTACCTGAAAAGGACTAAGGAAATGTTTCTCGTTTATGGAGGTGACGAAGAGCTCGTCGTAAAAGGTTACGTCGACGCTAGCTTCGACACAGATCTGGATGACTCTAAGTCACAAACCGGATACGTGTATATTTTGAATGGTGGGGCAGTAAGCTGGTGCAGTTGCAAGCAGAGCGTCGTGGCGGGATCTACATGTGAAGCGGAGTACATGGCAGCCTCGGAGGCAGCACATGAAGCAATATGGGTGAAGGAGTTCATCACCGACCTAGGAGTCAT
>NW_025283192.1:0-1174 GCF_018294505.1 Triticum aestivum
TTTAGTCACCATCTGTATAGTATGTATGAATGTATAGTATATACCCGTGATCACCTCCCAAGTGATCACGGCCCGATAGTATAGCAAGGCAGACTGACAAGAATGTAGGGCCAATGATGATAAACTAGCATCCTATACTAAGCATTTAGGATTGCGGGTAAGGTATCAATGACTGTAGCAGCAATGACAGGCTATGCATCAGAATAGGATTAACGGAAAGCAGTAACATGCTACACTACTCTAATGCAAGCAATATAGAGAAGAGTAGGCGATATCTGGTGATCAAAGGGGGGGCTTGCCTGGTTGCTCTGGCAAGAGAGAGGGG
Source organism: Triticum aestivum (assembly GCF_018294505.1). NCBI lineage: Eukaryota > Viridiplantae > Streptophyta > Magnoliopsida > Poales > Poaceae > Triticum > Triticum aestivum. The sequence continues at coordinate 326 of NW_025283192.1, forward strand.
TCGTCAACTCCGTAGTCGAACTGGGGCGTCAGCCTCGTCACGGGGTCTACCGAAGAGAAGAGGGGGGAGAAACAGTAAATACATAGCAAGCAAGTGCATAACAGGATAACAGGCAGAGCTAGACGTGTTCTACGCGGTAGGAGGTGATACCGGTGAAGGGGGGAAGCATCCGGGAAGTATTCCCGGGGTTCCGTGTTTTCGGGCAGAGGAGCCGGAGGGGGGAAAGTTGCGAGTTCGATAGGTTAGGGGGGTGTGGCGGACGAACGGGTTGCGTATCCGGAATCGTCTCGTCGTTCTGAGCAACTTTCATGTTGAAAATATTTTAATCCGAGTTACGGATTAAAAGATATGATTTTCTAAAGATTTTATTAATTTCTGGAATTTATTTAATTATTTAATTAATTCGGAAAATGGATTTATGACGTCAGCATGACGTCATGCTGACATCAGCAGTCAACAGGGGTTGACTGGGTCAAACTGACGCGTGGGTCCAATGGGACCCACCTGTCATACTCTGTTAGGTTATTAGGATTTAGTTAAACTAATTACTGTTTAATTAAGCTAACATGTTAATTAGATTAATTAATTAAGGTTAATTAACTTAATTAATTTAATTAATTAATTAATTAAATAAATTTATTTTTATTTTAATTATTGTTTTATTTATTTTTATATACTTTTTTTTAACGTTTTGGGGGCGGGCCCCCTTTGTCATAGGGCCCTGGGGGCTAACGGGCATGCGGTTGCCGCGGGTGCGGGCGCTGGGCGTCGGCGCCCGTCTGGGCGAGCGCCCAGATCGACAGGGGGAGGCGCCGGCCACGGGCACGGCAAGCCCGGACGCTGGCTCAG
>NW_025283193.1:0-1174 GCF_018294505.1 Triticum aestivum
CCGGCAAAACATTGAGATGCCTGGTTTTTAAATTCTTATAAATCCATAACTTGTATGAAATTAATGAAACTTGGCATGCTATCATGGAGCGGCATCAACATGCCTTGTACAAATTTTGTCCCACTTGGGGCAGGTTTGGGCATCATGCTTCTCACAAACCGGAGCTTCTCACAACAAGCATGATGGTTTTCGGTAGGGAACGTCCCGCCTTTGGGGACAAAACGATATCCATTGCCTCTTATTGCTTTCATGTTTTTTCCCGTGTCAACATAGAACAACAGGAGTGTTGTGTGAATTTTTGTGATTTTTCGGGGTTCGTTTGGACATTTTTATGCATCAACTGAGTTTTCAATGCATTTATGATTATATGTGCATAATTCAAATTTGAACTACATGTGCATGCTCCAGTGCATATAAATTGGTTGAAAAATGAAATCAGTGTCCTTGGGTGCATGCTTAGGTCCAATGCAAGAAATAGGAATGAATTTGAAACACCATGGCACCGTTGATTGTCGGCAAAACATTGAGATGCCTGGTTTTTAAATTCTAGTAAATCCAAAACTCGTCTGAAATTCATGAAACTTGGCATGCTTTCATGGAGCGGTATCAACATGCCGTGGTACTGATTTTGTCCCATTTGGGGCAGGTTTGGGTATATGCTTCTCACAAACCGGAGCTTCTCACAACAAGCATGATGGTTTTCGGTACGGAACGTCCCACCTTCAAGGACGAAACGATATCCATTGCCTCTTATTGCTTTCAAGTTTTTTCCTCGTGTCAACATAGAACAACAGGAGTGTTGTGTGAATTTTTGTGATTTTTCGGGGTTCGTTTGGACATTTTTATGCATTTACTGAGTTTTCAATGCATTTATGTGCGTAATTCAAATTTTAACTACATGCGCATGCTCCACTGCATATAAATTGGTTGAAAAATCAAATCTGTGTCCTTCGGTGCATGCTTAGGTCCCATGCAAGAAATGGGAATGAATTTCAAACACCATGGCACCGTTGATTGCCGGCAAAACATTGAAATGCCTAGTTTTTAAATTCTAGTAAATCCAAAACTCGTATGAAATTCATGAAACTTGGCATGCTATCATGGAGCGGCATCAACATGCCATGGTACAAATTTTGTCCCATTTGGGGCAGGTTTGGGTATATGCTTCTCACAA
>NW_025283194.1:0-1174 GCF_018294505.1 Triticum aestivum
TTCAAAGCCGCATCATCAATTTTCAACCCTTTCTGACTTCATTTGTTATTTTTCATGCATTTACTGGTTATTTTGAGCTATAAGACCCTCAAATTGAAAACCGTTTCAAATGAACTCTGAAAAGGTTGAAAGTTGGCACGGTATCATCATTTGACCCACATATCATGTGCAAGAAACTAGAGAGGGTTACGGCAAAAACTGGATGCACTTCGTGTACAAAACGGACAATCTCTTTCGAAGTATCAGGGTTTCATACGGAAACTTGTCTGTTACAAAGGGATTTCAATTTTTTTGAACTTATTTGAACTCCATAGTTTTTCTGTGCTCAAAATGCACCATTCAAAGCCACATCATCAATTTTCAATCCTATCTGACTTCATTTCTTATTTTTCATGCATTTACTGATTATTTTGAGCTATAAGACCCTGAAATTGGAAAGCATTTCAAACGAACTCTGAAAAGGTTGAAAGTTCGCATGGTATCATCATTTGACCCACATTGCATGTGCAATAAAGTAGAGAGGGTTAAGGCAAAAACTGGATGCACTTAGTGTACAAACGGACAATCTCTTTCGAAGTATCAGGGTTTCATACGGAAACTTGTCTGTAACAAAGGGATTTCATTTTTTTTGAACTTATTTGAACTCCATAGTTTTTCTGTGCTCAAAATGCACCATTCAAAGCCACATTATCAATTTTCAACCCTTTCTGACTTCATTTGTTATTTTTCATGCATTTACTAGTTATTTCGAGCTATCAGACCCTCAAATTGAAAAGCATTTCAAATGAACTCTGAAAAGGTTGAAAGTTGGCATGGCATCATCATTTGACCCACATATCATGTGCAATAAAGTAGAGAGGGTTACGGCAAAAACTGGATGCAATTCGTGTACAAAACGGACAATCTCTTTTGAAGTATCAGGGTTTGATACAGAAACTCGTCTGTTACAAAGGGATTTCATTTTTTTGAACTTATTTGAACTCCATAGTTTTTCTCTGCTCAAAATGCACCATTCCAAGCCGCATCATAAATTTTCAACCCTTTCTGACTTCATTTGTTATTTTTCATGCATTTACTGGTTATTTTGAGCTATAAGACCCTCAAATTGAAAAGCATTTCAAATGAACTCTGAAAAGGTTGAAAGTTGGCATGGTATCATCATTTGACCCACATA
>NW_025283195.1:0-525 GCF_018294505.1 Triticum aestivum
TAACAAATGAAGTCAGAAAGGATTGAAAAATGATGATGTGGCTTTGAATGGTGCATTTTGAACACACAAAAATCAGGAGTTCAAATAAGTTTTAAAAAATGAAATCCCCTTGTAACAGACGAGTTTCCGTATGAAATCCTGATACTTTGAAAGAGATTGTACGTTTTGTACACGAAGTGCATCCAGTTTTTGCCGTAACCCTCTCAACTCTCTTGCACATGCTATGTGGATGAAATGATGATAACATGCCAACTTTCAACATTTTCATAGTTCATTTTAAATGCTTTTCAATTTTAGGGTCTTATAGCTCAAAATAATTAGTAGATGCATGAAAAATAACAAATGAAGTCAGAAAGGATTGAAAAATGATGATGTGGCTTTGAATGGTGCATTTTGAACACACAAAAAGTCAGGAGTTCAAATAAGTTTTAAATTATGAAATCCCTTTTTTACAGACGAGTTTCCGTACGAAATCTTGATACTTCGCAAGAGATTGTCCGTTTTGTACACGAAGTGCATCCAGTT
>NW_025283195.1:535-1174 GCF_018294505.1 Triticum aestivum
ATGCATGAAAAATAACAAATGAAGTCAGAAAGGATTGAAAAATGATGATGTGGCTTTGGATGGTGCATTTTGAACACACAAAAAGTCAGGAGTTCAAATAAGTTTTAAAATATGAAATCCCTTTTTAACAGACGAGTTTCCGTATGAAATCTTGATACTTCGCAAGAGATTGTCCGTTTTGTACACGAAGTGCATCCAGTTTTTGCCGTAACCCTCTCAACTTTCTTGCACATGCTATGTGGATGAAATGATGATACCATGCCAACTTCCAACCTTTTCGGAGTTCATTTGAAATGCTTTTCAATTTTAGGGTCTTATATCTCAAAATAATTAGTAAATGCATGAAAAATAACAAATGAAGTCAGAAAGGATTGAAAAATGATGATGTGGCTTTGGATGGTGCATTTTGAACACACAAACATCAGGAGTTCAAATAAGTTTTAAAAAATGAAATCCCCTTGTAACAGACGAGTTTCCGTATGAAATCCTGATACTTTGAAAGAGATTGTATGTTTTGTACACGAAGTGCATCCAGTTTTTGCCGTAACCCTCTCAACTCTCTTGCACATGCTATGTGGATGAAATCATGATACCATGCCAACTTTCAACATTTTCATAGTTCATTTTAAATGCTTTTCA
>NW_025283196.1:0-1174 GCF_018294505.1 Triticum aestivum
GACAACACTGGAGCTATTGCCCTTGCGAAGGAGCCCAGGTTTCACAGGAAGACCAGGCATATCAAGCGTCGCTTCAACTCCATTCGTGAAAATGTTCAAAATGGAGACATAGATATTTGTAAAGTACACACGGACCTGAATGTAGCAGATCCGTTGACTAAACCTCTCCCTAGGGCAAAACATGATCAACACCAGGACGCAATGGGTGTTCGATTCATCACAATGTAACTAGATTATTGACTCTAGTGCAAGTGGGAGACTGTTGGAAATATGCCCTAGAGGCAATAATAAATGGTTATTATTATATTTCTTTGTTCATGGTAATTGTCTATTATTCATGCTATAATTGTATTGTCCGGAAATCGTGATACATGTGTGAATACATAGACCACAACCTGTCCCTAGTAAGCCTCTAGTTGACTAGCTCGTTGATCAACAGATAGTCACGGTTTCCTGACTATGGACATTGGATGTCATTGATAACGGGATCACATCATTAGGAGAATGATGTGATGGACAAGAACCAATCCTAAGCATAGCATAAAAGATCGTGTAGTTTCGTTTGCTAGAGCTTTTCCAATGTCAAGTATCTTTTCCTTAGACCATGAGATCGTGCAACTCCCGGATACCGTAGGAGTGCTTTGGGTGTGCCAAACGTCACAACGTAACTGGGTGACTATAAAGGTGCACTACGGGTATCTCCTAAAGTGTCTGTTGGGTTGGCACGGATCGAGACTGGGATTTGTCACTCCGTATGACGGAGAGGTATCTCTGGGCCCACTCGGTAATGCATCATCATAATGAGCTCAATGTGACTAAGGCGTTAGTCACGGGATCATGCATTGCGGTACGAGTAAAGAGACTTGCCGGTAACGAGATTGAACAAGGTATTGGGATACCGACGATCGAATCTCGGGCAAGTAACATACCGATTGACAAAGGGAATTGTATACGGGATTGATTGAATCCTCGACACCATGGTTCATCCGATGAGATCATCGTGGAACATGTGGGAGCCAACATGGGTATCCAGATCCCGCTGTTGGTTATTGACCGGAGAGGCGTCTCGGTCATGTCTGCATGTCTCCCGAACCCGTAGGGTCTACACACTTAAGGTCCGGTGACGCTAGGGTTGTAGAGATATATGTATGCGGAAACCCGAAAGTTGTTCGGA
>NW_025283197.1:0-1174 GCF_018294505.1 Triticum aestivum
GCTCTTTTTTTTGCGCTGCTTTTTTTTTGCGAAAAATCACTATAATGGCGAGTGTCTCAAAACTCTTCCTAGCTCAAACTGACAGGATGGGCACGAAATTTTTTCGACCAATTTTTTTTTCGACTGCCCGGACCCAAAAACTGGAAACGGGTCAAAAAAAACTTCCTATAATGGCACCTGTCTCAAAACACTCAGAAACACCTAAAAATAGGATAGCCAGAAATTTTTTCGAAAAATGCATTCTCGAAAAATTTTGGGCCTAAACGGAGCGTGGTTTCCGGACTCTTTTTTTTTCTGAAACCTACTCCGGCAAGGAAACACGAATCGCAATCTAGATGGATCTCGAAAACAAACCTAATATGACAAGAACTCGGATTGGTGGTGGATATATGGTGGTAGATGGCAGCGGTGGTGGTATATGACAGCTGTGGTGGTATATGGATACGGATTCGAAGCGGTGGCGGATAAGCGGTGGTGGTAGATGGCAGGGGTGATGATGATGGTGCGGCGGCGGCGTGACAACTTATGACCAGAACTCGAAACTCTAAAAGACTAGACTCTAAGACCAGCAACTAGACACGACGATGCAACCGCAAATTCAACAAAGCAAAACCCTAAAAAGATTATGCAAAGGCTCAGATTGGTTCGGATATGATGAACTAACCCTAATTTTTTTGTGGCTTTTTCGTGGACTATAGGTATGAAGAAAAGACTCGATCTAAACTACGAAAAACTGTAAAATCTAACTGAGCAACCTGGAAATCTGATACCACTTGATAGAGGCGAGGGTGCCCGATCTTTCGATGAGATGATAACTATCGATTTGGTGGAGACGACTTTGACGATCCGACTACAAACGTGCACGACGTTGCGCCTTAGCAATTGCTAAACCAATCTCCTGAGGTTACTGACGATGCCGGAAGCACGGTCAGCCTGACCACGAAGGTCTATTCCTGCAAGCAATCGAAGAACGAGCAAGAATATGATAAAGCAATCTGAATATTGCAAATATATATGAGGTATTGATAATGGTGGCGATCCGTAAGCGGTCTTGGTCTGGTCGTTGGACACAAACGAAGTACACGAAGTTGCAGTGGCTAACTTTTAACTAAACAAATCCCAAAGTCTAAACGATGCCCTAAGGGCTGTATATATGGAGGAAGAGGGGGGGGGG
>NW_025283198.1:0-1174 GCF_018294505.1 Triticum aestivum
AGAACGGGCCAGAATCGGCCAAAACTATGACTGTTGATGACCGACATGTAAGCGCACCTTGGGGTTCAATAACTATGGAAATCGCTTTGGGATCCCAAAATGGTGAGTAATAGTTCACGAAACGGGTCAGAATTGGCTAAAACTGTGAGGGTTGACGAAGGGCACGTAAACGCACCCTAGGGATCGTCAATCATGGAAATCGCTCCGGGACCCCATAACGGTGAGTAACAGTGCAGAAAACATACCAGAATCGGGCAAAATTGTGAGTGTTGGTGACCGACACGTAAATGCACCCCGGTGTTCGTCAATCGTGGAAATCACTTCGGGACCCCAAAACTGAGTAATAGTCCAGGAAACGGGCCAGAATCGGACCAATCTGCGAGTCTTGACGACCAGCACGTAAGCACATCTTGGGGTTCGACAAGCATCGAAATCGCTTTGGGACTGCAAAACGGTGAGTAATAGTCCATGAAAGAGCCCTGAATCGGTAAAACCTAGGGTTATTGATCAACGATACATAAACGCACCCCGGGTTTCGTCAATCATAGAAATTGCTCAGGGACCTGAAATCAGTGAGTAATAGTCCATGAAGCGGGCCAAAACCGGCCAAAACTTCAAATGTTGATGACCGACACTTAACACACTGGTGTTCGTCGGTCGTGGAAATCACTACATGAGCCCAAAACTGAGTTATAGTCCAAGAAACGGGCCAGAATCGGCCGAAGCTGCGATTGTCGATGACCGATACGTAAGCGCACCTTGGGGTTCGACATCCATGGAAATCGCTTTAGGACCCCAAAAATGTGAGTAATAGTCCATGAAACGGGCCACAATCGATAAAAACCACGAGTGTTGATGACCGACACTTAAACGCACCATGGGGTTTGTTAATCGTGGAAATCACTCCGGGACCCCAAAACAGTCAGTAATAGTCCACGAAACGGGCCAGAATTGGCCAATACTATGAGAGTTGATGACCAACACGTAAGCGCACCTTGGGGTTCAACAACTATGGAAATCGCTTCGTGACCGCAAAACAGTGAGTAATAGTCCATGAAACGGGCCAGAATCGTCAAAAACCGTGAGTGTTGATGTCTGGCACGTAAACGCACCCCGGGGTTCGTTAATCATGGAAATCACTGTGGGACCCCAAAAAAGTGAGTAATAGTCGACA
>NW_025283199.1:0-1174 GCF_018294505.1 Triticum aestivum
CCGTCCGCCTTCCCCCTCCTTTTCGATCCCTTCCCTCGCTGTTTTGATGCTACTCGTCTTTCTCAATCCAACAAGCTCGAGTTTGCTCAATTCGGAGCTCATATGCAGAAGTTATGGCAGTTTTGGCTTCCTAGCGGTAGTACCGCGACCAGAGCGGCAGTACCGCTTATCGCCCCAAGCGGTAGTACCGCTGTCCAAAGCGGTAGTACCGCCTATGGCCATAAGCGGTAGTACGGCTACGGTTCCGCGCTGGTACCGCCTCGATTTTGGGTCTTGCATTTTTCGTGTCGAGTTTTGCAGTAGTTGCACGGCAGTAAGGCACGGCAGTTCCACCTATAAGCGGTAGTACCGCCCTGATGGGCAGTAGTACCGCCTATAACCGGTAGTACCGCCTATAAGCGGTAGTACCGCTCCGGTCGGGCGGTAGTACCGCTACTGCATTTTTGGTCCCGTGTTCTGCTCCTCCAGCAGTAGTACCGCTGGGGTGCGCGGTAGTATCGCTTATAAGCGGTACTACGGCCCCAAGGTTCATGTTTGGTTGCTCCTTTTCCCTGCTTCTTCCGCCAGAGCGGTAGTACCGCTCGTGGAGCGGTAGTACCGCTCGTGTGCGGGCTGAGCACATAACGGTTGGATTTTTTCCCTTCTATAAAAGGGGGTCTTCTTCCCCAATGAACCTTATCTTTTGAGCTCGTGTTCTTCCCCCATTGTTGACCTTCTTCGAGCTTGCTAACTCTCAATCCCTCCATGGATTCTTGCTAGTTTATGAGGGAAAAGAGAGAGGAGATCTAGATCCACATTTCCACCAATCACTTTCTCCTCTATGTGAGGGGAACCCCTTGGATCTAGATCTTGGAGTTCTTGGTGTTCTCCTTCTTGTTCTTCCTCTCATTCTCCTCCCTAGCATTAGTTGCTTCGGTGGGATTTGAGAGAGAAGGACTTGGGCACTTCGTGTGCCCTTGCCATTGCATTTGGTGCATCGGTTTGAGTTCTCCACGGTGATACGTGGAAGTTACAAGTTGAGAAGCTTATTACTCTTGGGTGCTTGGTGCCCTTGAGCTTGTTCCTCTTGGGTGCTTGGGCGCCCTAGACGGTTGGTGGTGTTCGGAGCTCAATCATTGTGGTGTAAAGCTCCGAGCAAGCGTCGGGGTCTCCAATTAGGTTGTGGAGATCGCCC
>NW_025283200.1:0-1174 GCF_018294505.1 Triticum aestivum
ATTTACATGTTTACAATATCCTGAGGAGAGACGAGTTGTTGCTGCTGTTTGTGCTTTCACTAGTTTTGCATGTGTATGGTGGTCTGAACATTGTAGATTATATCCTATTCCAACTACTTGGGCTGCTTTGAAAACTGCTATGCGTACGCGTTGGGTTCCACCATATTATCAACGTGAATTGCTTCAAAAATTGCAGCGTTTAAGACAAGGGAAAAATTCTGTAGAAGAATATTATCAGGAATTACAAACTGGCATGATTAGATGTGGTATTGTTGAGGAGAATGAAGCTATGCTTGCACGTTTTCTGGGTGGATTAAATAGAGAGATTCAGACCATTCTAGACTATAAGGAGTATACTAATATCACTCGTTTATTCCATCTTGCTTGTAAAGCTGAACGTGAAGTGCAGGATCGACAAGCATTGGGCGAACTAACTTTTCTGCAGGCCGACCTTCATCATGGACATCGCGTGCATCTTCTACTTCAACTGCACCAGCACCTCAATTAGGTGCCTCCTCCAGTCGTGATATAAGAAAACAGGCACAACCACCATTATCTGCCAAGAGCGCACCTGCCGGGCCTGCACAGAGTTCTTCTTCTTCCAGGGCATCAACAGGGCACACAAGTGATATTATTTGTCGTCGTTGTAAGGGAGGAGGTCATTATGCGAGAGAATGCAAATCTCCGCGTGTGATGATTGCTACCGCGGATGGTGGATATGAGTCCGCTAGTGACTATGATGAGGAGACATTGGCTCTTATTACACGTGAAGAACATTGTGGAGATGATTCTGATCATGAGACGCAATACATGGCTCCTGAAGACGCTGACAGGTATGAATGTTTAGTTGCTCAACGTGTTTTGAGTGTGCAGGTCACACAAGCTGAGCAAAATCAGAGGCACAATTTGTTCCATACCAAGGGAGTTGTGAAGGAACGTTCTGTGCGCGTCATAATAGACGGAGGGAGCTGCAACAACTTGGCTAGCATGGAGATGGTGGAGAAGCTTTCTCTCACCACAAGACCACATCCACATCCTTACTACATCCAATGGTTCAACAACAGCGGCAAGGTTAAGGTAACACGTACTGTTCGTGTGCATTTTAGTATCTCTACATATGCTGATTATGTTGATTGTGATGTGGTACCTATGCAAGCATGTTCCTTATTACTTG
>NW_025283201.1:0-1174 GCF_018294505.1 Triticum aestivum
CGACATATATAAATATCTTCATAATGGATTCTACTTCATTAGTTAAACAAATATCCTAATATAGGTTCAGAAAATATGATTGTTAAACTTAGTAATTGTCCAACTGTTCTAGAGTGTACTACATCATTGATGGCGCACATTTCCACACCTGTCTATTTTGCCTCTTATTTGTTAGGGATATAATGTACTCCCTCCGTCTCGTAATATAAGAGCGTTTTTTACACAGTATGGGACGGAGGGAGTAGTTTGTATGCATTTACTTCCATTGTTTGAAATATTATGCTACCTGACCTACAGGAAGTGGTGCTTCATATAATTGTTGCCTTCACGATGGACGCCCTTTGGCTGTGATGCTATAGCCGAATAGCGCTTCTGGCATTGCCTCGTGGCGCTGGCATGCAACATGCCTGCTGCTTATTACATGAACTAGAGAAAATAACACTGAAAGTAAAAGCAACCCTAAAACATTAGGAAAAACATGAACTACACGCAGGCAACCAGACCATAGCCAAACCAGGCCTAAAGAGCAAACATCAGTCTTTAAACTCACCAACCTATAGCCAAAGCCACAAGCACAAGTAATAGACAAACCTGGTTCTCTACACCACAGAAACAAGCCTGAGAAGGTCAATCCAGAGCACACACAGTAGAACAAGATCAAGCCAAAAAGAAGACAACACGTTCCGTAATTCCATTGACTCAAATGGACTTGATTAAATTACTTGATCCACAACAACTTCGTATACAAAACAAACGCCAAAATTACAAATCTTAATAAACCAATAGAGCCACACTGATCCATGTGTTCCTCACAACTGTTATTCTGTACTCTCACCTCTGCAGTGCAGATACTAAAATGCGCCAGCGAATGGCAGAAGACCAAAATAATGCCCATGTCCCTCACTGATCATGAACCCAGTGATGAGAATTTAGTGATGCACTGGACGGTGGTAGATCGGAGTCAGTGGTGACCGTGGTATCCACTGTCGCCGCTGTTGTAGGTGGCCGTGGGAGGGACGGGGTGGTAGTCCGGGTGGGGCTGCGACTTGGGCTGCGGCTTAGGCACGGTCCGTAGTCCGGGTGGGGCTGGGGCTAGGGCTCTGGCTTCGGTTGCACGGGCTTCTTGTGGTGGAAGTGCTCGATGATGTGCTTCTTGATCGGCCCGCACAGGGTC
>NW_025283202.1:0-1174 GCF_018294505.1 Triticum aestivum
AGAGACGAGTTGCTGCTGCCGTTTGTGCTTTCACTAGTTTTGCATGTGTATGGTGGTCTGAACATTGTAGATTATATCCTATTCCAACTACTTGGGCTGCTTTGAAAACTGCTATGCGTACGCGTTGGGTTCCACCATATTATCAACGTGAATTGCTTCAAAAATTGCAGCGTTTAAGACAAGGGAAAAATTCTGTAGAAGAATATTATCAGGAATTACAAACTGGCATGATTAGATGTGGTATTGTTGAGGAGAATGAAGCTATGCTTGCACGTTTTCTGGGTGGATTAAATAGAGAGATTCAGACCATTCTAGACTATAAGGAGTATACTAATATCACTCGTTTATTCCATCTTGCTTGTAAAGCTGAACGTGAAGTGCAGGATCGACAAGCATTGGCGCGAACTAACTTTTCTGCAGGCCGACCTTCATCATGGACACCACGTGCATCTTCTACTTCAACTGCACCAGCACCCCCATCCGGTGCCACCTCCAGCCGTGATACAAGAAAACAGGCACAACCACCATTATCTGCCAAGAGCGCACCTGCGGGGCCTGCACAGCGTTCTTCTTCTTCCATGGCATCAACAGGGCACACAAGTGATATTATTTGTCGTCGTTGTAAGGGAGGAGGTCATTATGCGAGAGAATGCAAATCTCCGCGTGTGATGATTGCTACCGCGGATGGTGGATATGAGTCTGCTAGTGATTATGATGAGGAGACTTTGGCTCTTATTACACGTGAAGAACATGGTGGAGATGATTCTGATCATGAGACGCAATACATGGCTCCTGAAGACGCTGACAGGTATGAATGTTTAGTTGCTCAACGTCTTTTGAGTGTGCAGGTCACACAAGCTGAGCAAAATCAGAGGCACAATTTGTTCCATACCAAGGGAGTTGTGAAGGAACGTTCTGTGCGCGTCATCATAGACGGAGGGAGCTGCAACAACTTGGCTAGCATGGAGATGGTGGAGAAGCTTTCTCTCACCACAAGACCACATCCACATCCTTACTACATCCAATGGTTCAACAACAGCGGCAAGGTTAAGGTAACACGTACTGTTCGTGTGCATTTTAGTATCTCTACATATGCTGATTATGTTGATTGTGATGTGGTACCTATGCAAGCATGTTCCTTATTACTTGGTAGACCATGGCAGTTTGATAAAAA
>NW_025283203.1:0-1174 GCF_018294505.1 Triticum aestivum
AGGTAATCAATCCAGAAGTTCTACCACGGTTACAGAACGATGTGATCCAATGTCTTGTCAGTTTCGAGTTGGTGTTCCCGCCATCCTTCTTCAATATTATGACGCACCTCCTGGTTCACCTAGTCGAAGAGATTTTCGTTCTCGGTCCTGTATTTCTACACAATATGTTCCCCTTCGAGAGGTTCATGGGAGTATTAAAGAAATATGTTCGTAACCGTGCTAGGCCAGAAGGAAGCATCGCCAAGGGCTATGGAAATGAGGAGGTAATTGAGTTTTGTGTTGACTTTGTTCCTGACCTTAAGCCGATTGGTCTTCCTCGATCGCGGCACGAGGGGAGACTAAGTGGAAAAGGCACGATCGGAAGGAAATCAACGATATGTATGGACGGCCATTCTCTGACTGAAGCACACCACACTGTACTGACCAATTCCAGCTTGGTGGCTCCGTACTTTGAGAAACACAAGAATATTTTACACTCGGACAACCCGGGGAAGCCTGAATCCTGGATTAGGAAGGCCCACATGGAGACTTTCGGCAGTTGGTTGAGAAAACATTTAATGAATGACAATGATGTTGTAGATCAGCTATACATGTTGGCCAAGACACCATCTTCGACTATAACGACTTTCCAAGGGTACGAGATAAATGGGAATACATTTTACACGATCGCGCAAGATAAAAAGAGCACCAACCAAAACAGTGGTGTCCGCTTTGATGCAGCAACCGAGAATGGGCAAAAGGTCACATATTATGGTTACATAGAGGAGATATGGGAACTTGACTATGGACCCTCCTTTAAGGTCCCTTTGTTCCGGTGCAAATGGTTCAAGCTAACAGGAGGTGGGGTAAAGGTGGACCAGCAATACGGAATGACAATGGTGGATTTCAACAATCTTGGTTACCTTGACGAACCATTCGTCCTAGCGAAAGATGTCGCTCAGGTTTTCTATGTGAAGGACATGAGTAGCAAACCGAGGAAACGGAAAGATAAGAAAACGATCAGTACATCATGCGATGATCCAAAGCGCCACATTGTTCTTTCAGGGAAAAGAAACATCATGGGAGTGGAGGACAAGACAGACATGTCAGAAGATTATAATATGTTTGCTGAAATTCCGCCCTTCAAAGTGAACACCGACCCAAGCATTAAGTTAAATGATGAGGATGCTCCATG
>NW_025283204.1:0-1174 GCF_018294505.1 Triticum aestivum
AAATTGTAAGACTTATTCTACAAGTTATTCCTGATGGATCCTTCATGTTTCCAAAGTCCGACCTTTGCTCGAAGACCATGTCGATGCTATCTCGAAGCATGTTTGTGGTACTCCGATTTTCAACAAGGACATTTGAAGCCAATGCTAAATGTTTCCTGCTAAATTATCCAAACACCGCTGTATGGGTAATGTCATGAAATTTCTCTCCCCTACCTAAGGAGTTTTCTACATTATATCCTGTCGTGGATATCATGCACTGCTTGTCCTTGGGAAGGATAAACCCTGAAATATGTGTTTAAACACATTTTCCTTTCCATTGTTCTGCTTAATCTGATAACCATATTTTCCTTTCCATTATTTGGTTTAACCTTTCTTGTGATCTATATGATCTAAGCAGTAATATTCTCCTGCTTATGTATATACCTCGGTGTACAATTCTGTCAGCAAGACCCTGTTACTATTGTTGATGACATTTCGGTAGCCACCAATGGACGAGAACCTTGCCTATTGGCCCGCCTCGTTCAACGAGCAGGAAAATGGTTCTCTTCGTCCCTCGCCCTTGGTATCGACGTTGTTACCGACATAACTGACAGGTTATTCTCTGGCATGCCTTGCTATCATAACCGTGCCAGATGTCACCGCTCTCTCAACGTTTAACCCACATGGTGGGCCCATAACCCACAGTTCCACAGGATCAAAACCTGACTCTCCTGTACAGCCCTGTTACTAATGGTTATTTCCCACGCTTGGCTTCATATTTAATTCACGGGCCACCTTCCTAATGCTCTATTCTGGTATCGGACACAATACTTATTCCCGTTGCTCTGAACCCCATTCACACTCTGTTTCAGGCAATGAACGATTGCCTATCCGCTTGAAACTTCTTATTGCACCGTCTTACTTTGCTCTCGATGTGTTTCATTTGTTCAACTCAAGAGATACTCGTATGTTCATACTTGGGTAAACCCTAAAAGATTTTCCCTTGTAACATCCTATCGTTGTAGAGCTGCCCCTTACCTATTCGTAAGTACGATGGAGATCCCGAAGAAAGGATGACAAATTGATCATGGTGACTTGAATCAGTGAAATGAAGACTTCAACGAAAGGGATCAACCTCTTCGAAAGGACAGCCAAGACCGAGGAGACTCGTTAGGTTTTTCGCTACCAACACCTT
>NW_025283205.1:0-1174 GCF_018294505.1 Triticum aestivum
CATCAAAGTAAACTACCACAAATCGTCCAATGAAAGCACGTAAAACTTCGTTCATTAATCTCATGAAAGTACTAGGTGCATTAGTTAACCCAAAAGGCATGACTAACCACTCATATAATCCAAACTTAGTTTTGAATGCTGTTTTCCATTCATCTCCCAATTTCATACGAATTTGATGGTATCCACTACGCAAATCAACTTTGGAGAATATTGTAGAGCCACTCAATTCATCAAGCATATCATCTAGCCTAGGAATAGGATGACGATAACGAATAGTAATATTATTAATGCCTCTACAATCAACACACATACGTGATGTACCATCCTTTTTCGGCACTAGAATAATAGGAACAACACAAGGACTAAGGGATTCACGTATATAACCTTTGTCGAGAAGCTCTTGTACTTGACGCATAATCTCCTTCGTCTCCTCTGGATTGGTACGGTATGGTGCACGGTTTGGCATTGAAGCACCGGGAATTAAGTCAATCTGATGCTCAATCCCTCGAATAGGCGGTAATCCCGGTGGCACGTCTTGTGGAAAAACGTCAGCGAACTCCTGCAAAATGTTAGTGACAGCAGGAGGCAAAGAGGAAGGCACGTCCTCGAATGAAAATAATGCCTCTTTGCGCACAAAAGCATAGCAAATAGATTTGCTGAACTCTAGCTCATCAATATCAGATTTGGTGGCAAATAAACATGCACTTTTCAATTTAATTTCAGAAGCAACACTAGATGGTTTATTATTAGGCTTCATTTGTTGCTCAAATTCTTTTGCCACAATCTGATTTTCACTCTTATTCTTCTCCTGTTGTGCTTTATTAGCTCTATTAATATCATCTTTCAAAATGGAATCAGGAGTCATAGGAAGCAAAGTAATATTTTTATCCTTATGAACAAGAGTATAGTGATTGTTTCTACCATGGTGTACAGAATTTTTATCAAATTGCCATGGTCTACCAAGTAATAAGGAACATGCTTGCATAGGTACCACATCACAATCAACATAATGAGCATATGTAGAGATACTAAAATGCACACGAACAGTACGTGTTACCTTAACCTTGCCGCTGTTGTTGAACCATTGGATGTAGTAAGGATGTGGATGTGGTCTTGTGGTGAGAGAAAGCTTCTCCACCATCTCCATGCTAGCCAAGTTGTTGCAGCTCCCTCC
>NW_025283206.1:0-1174 GCF_018294505.1 Triticum aestivum
ACCGGAAAGCTGTTGGCCCGAACTAGCGAGTAGCTAGTTGTCTGAGGATCAACCAAGTCTAAACTACAGCTAGTGTAAACTAGCAGAGCACACGGTGCTGGTCCCACACACACTAGTAGTGAAGCTGGTACACTCACGAGTAGAGGAGGAAACTAAAGTGGCTTGTTGCCTGGTATTTGATCGGAATGGAATGCTTACAACCGGCGGGGGTGAAGCTCCTTTTATAGCTAAGTGAACCGACCTAGTACTGAGATATTTTTGTAGCTGTGACATGAGCACATATGTCACAGCATACTACCTACACTAGTAAGCTAGCTATTATCTTGCTAAGTAACAGCTGCTGCTGCTGCCGACATGCAACTATGCATGCATCTTGTAAATGCTGCTGACCAAGGTTGACTCAACATTCTCTCCCTCAACCTTGTCGAAGGAGCTTGGTGTCGATGATCCCGATCTTGTCGCGCAGATCCTGGAACCGGACGCGGCCAAGTGCCTTCGTCAGGATGTCCGCCTTCTGCTCACCAGTTCGGATGAACTCCACGATCACCGAGCCTTTCTCGATGCAGTCACGTATGAAGTGATAGCGGAGATCGATGTGTTTGCTGCGGTCGTGAAGCACTAGATTCTTTCAGAGCGAAATCGCCGACTTGTTGTCGACGAAGATGAGCGCAGGGGCGGTGTCCTAATTCAGCATCTCGCTAAGAAGGCGAGCAAGCCAAATGCCTTGACAGGCCGTTGTAGCTGCCGCGATGTACTCCGCCTCACACGAAGATACGGCGACAACCTTCTGCCTCACCGATTGCCAGCTGACGGGACTATTCCCGAGAAGGAATAGTATGCCCGAGGTGCTCTTTCGAGAATCCACATCACCAGCATGGTCGGAGTTGCTGTATCCGACCAAGCTCTCGTCGTCGCCACGACGATACACGCATCCATGCGTGAGCGTACCCGCGATGTACCAGAGCAGGTGCTTGACGGCAGCGAGGTGATAGCTTGCCAAGGCTTCTGTGAACCTACTCACGTATCCGACAACGAACATGATGTACGGTCGGGTGTCCACGAGATACCTGAGGCTCCCAATGATGTTGCGGTAGAGCGTAGCATCCACCGCCTTCACGGAGCTATCCTTGCTGAGTTTCAGTGGTGCCTCCATTGGAGCATGCACAGCATAGCA
>NW_025283207.1:0-1174 GCF_018294505.1 Triticum aestivum
TCATTTGACTCCTTTGAAACGTCTTTGCTTTCAGATGGAACCCACGAGGCAGGTCGTTCGCCACACGATGGCCATTGGTGCCTCGGGATCACCTGCGGTGCTAGCTGAGATGATGACCTATCTGGGTTATCGCTGGCACCCTGAGTACACCGTCTACGAGGAGTACCAGGACTTTAACCAGGAGCAGTACCGTGCCATCGTCCACCTCTACTCTCGGGAGTACGACTCCACTACTGTGCTGCACACCGCACATGGTGTTGGTGTGACCATCGATATGGCTGTCCACGATGCTGCCTATGCTGCTCTGACACGTCTTCGTGGAGAGTATCAGGAGTTGGACACCTCCCCTTTCAGGCACATTGCTATCGCATCTGATGTTGGTGCGGAGGGATACTATACTGCTGCCTACTCTACTGTCACCCGAGAGCCCTTCTACCACCAGCACTTGGTTCTGCATGCTGATGGGCTGGATCGAGCTAACCGAGCTCTTCGCCACGAGTTGTACACCACCCGTCAGCACCTTTACCGTGCTCTGACGCTGCTGCACCCCTTTGTCCGATCTGGACAGGTACCGCGTTCTGCGATCTACCCAGCCAGAACCGTGATGCCCCACGGTGTCGGTTGGCCAGAGGTGGGAGGCTACTCTCCCGCACTTGGCCCTCTTCTGCCACCTGAGCGTCGGGCTCTACACCTGAGTATCCGCGGCCCCCAGTCTGCTGACGTGGAGGGCTATCCGTTGCCTCACTACCAGCTGTCGGGCTACGATTACCTCCACAGTACCTCTTGGGACTGATGTAGGCTTGCTTGTAGTGTTAGAGGCATTCGCCGCGAGCCTGTGTGCCGCCTATGATGTTTTAGTCTATGTACTGAACTCTGTGTACTGAACTCTATGCATGACCCCTTTTGTAAGCTATGCCGACTACTATGTAGTAGCTATCGTGCTCCTTTCATTATGCATGTTTCATCATGAATGATTCTTGTCATTGCAAATTTTCTCAATGCTGAACTACCCCTGTTATATATTAGCAGGATGGTTAGACCAGGTGGTCGTGGTCGTGGTGGCGATGCCCCACCACCACCTGAGTACATGGCTGGTATGATCCAACAGTTTGAACTGAACCGCCAGTTCATGGAAAATATGATGGCTCAGTTTCCTCGCCCCAATATGAACCAG
>NW_025283208.1:0-1174 GCF_018294505.1 Triticum aestivum
AGCGAATAATTTCACGAAAGAACAAATCAGCAACATTAACAGCATCATCGCTTTTATGACATGGTATAAAGTGTGCCATTTTCGAGAATCTATCCACGACAACAAATATGCTATCCCTCCCCTTCTTTGTTCGAGGTAAACCTAAAACAAAGTCCATAGATATATCCTCCCAAGGAACACTAGGTACAGGCAAAGGCATATATAAACCATGAGGATTGAGTCGTGACTTAGCTTTTTGACATGTAGTGCATCGAGCAATAAAACGCTCAACATCCCGTCTCATCTTTGGCCAAAAGAAATGTGTAGCAAGTACGCCCTCCGTCTTCTTCACGCCAAAGTGTCCCATTAATCCTCCTCCATGCGCCTCCTGCAACAACAAAAGACGAACGGAGCTAGCTGGAATGCATAGCTTGTTAGCACGAAACACAAATCCATCGTTAATGACAAACTTGTTCCACATTCTTCCTTCTTTACAATTCTGCATTACATCTTTAAAATCAGCATCATGCACATATTGATCTTTGATGGTCTCCAAACCAAATATTTTGAAGTCAAGTTGTGAAAGCATAGTATAGCGACGAGACAATGCATCAGCAATAACATTTTCTTTTCCCTTCTTGTGTTTAATGACATAAGGGAAAGTCTCAATGAATTCAACCCATTTAGCATGTCTATGATTCAGTTTAGCTTGACTTTTAATATGTTTCAAAGATTCATGATCAGAATGTATAACAAATTCATTGGGCCATAAATAATGTTGCCATGTTTCTAAAGTCCGAACAAGAGCATATAATTCTTTATCATAAGTAGAATAATTCAGACTAGGCCCACTCAATTTTTCAGAAAAGTATGCAACAGGTTTGCCATCTTGTAATAACACACCTCCTAATCCAATTCCACTAGCATCACATTCAAGCTCAAAAGTCTTATTAAAATTAGGAAGTTGGAGTAAAGGAGCATGTGTCAACTTATCTTTCAATACCGTGAAGGCTTCTTCCTGTGCGGTACCCCAAACAAAAGGCACATCCTTCTTTGTAAGCTCGTTGAGAGGTGCAGCAATGGTGCTGAAATCTCTCACAAAACGCCTATAGAATCCAGCGAGGCCAAGAAAACTCCTCACTTGTGTGACCGTTTTGGGCTGCGGCCAACTCTCAATAGCTTCAATCTTGGCTTT
>NW_025283209.1:0-1173 GCF_018294505.1 Triticum aestivum
GCGTGATTTCGATCATTCAAGACGTTTCTTTTTTATTTTGGATTTTTACCCGCCCCTTACAAATAAAGTTCGTTTCGGTTTCTATCGTGGTCAAGCCTGGGCATTTCACATGCCACACAACTTAGCCGGCCCATCTACTTGGGAAATAAGGCAAAATATTTAAATAGTCCCACATTGCTCCTTTACATACAGTTGTACGCATTTATAAACATATGTGAAACTACATGTGGTAAGTTGGATGAAGGTTGGATGGATTAAGTTGGACGTAGAATGGATAGATTGGCTTGTGTACGTGAGCTAGATGAATAGATTGCTAGGTGAACTAGCTACAAAAGGACCCCGAATTTCTCCAGTACATGAGTACCCGAGGAAAAGAGAAGAGAAGACCTGACTATGTGGGCTACATGCTTGCAAAAGAGAAGACCCAACTCACTCCCATATTATGGAACATCACGCCTTAAATGGAGTAGAATTAATAAAACCTAGGACCTAAATGTTCAAACTTCATACATTAAATCCCCTCGATCAACAAACATGAAAATAGCGGATTGATTACTTCGCACACGACGAAAACAAAAACATAAATATCCTTCTCGGTGTGCACATTAGGTTATGTTTCCACATATAATTCTCACTAAATTTAAATGCACATTATTTTTTCTCCCGTTGCAATGCATAGGCATATGTGCTAGTAGATGGATAACAAAATGTTCAAACTTCATACATTAAATCCCCTCGATCAACAAACAAAAAAATAGCAGATTGATTACTTCGCACATGACAAAAACAAAAACATAAATATCCTTCTCGGTGTGCACATTAGGTTATGGTTTCACATATAATTCTCACTAAATTTAAATGCACATTATTTTTTCTCCCGTTGCAACGCATAGGCATATGTGCTAGTAGATGGATAATAGAAATTGAATAGATAGATATATTTCGGTTCAGTCAAATTTCGTGCCCGTTGGTTGTTTTCTCATGGAGGTGTTCAGGGTGCGGGTTTTCGAGTAAAGCTACATCAACGTTTGTTTTTAACAGATCTTACAAACTGGTTGACATGTGGGCATCTGATTGCAAAATGAAAGGGGACCCGTACTACAGGAAAAGGGCTGGTGACCGACATTTGGGAAAGTCGGGCTGATCGGGTGTCTTCATTCAAGCGAGGGTACA
>NW_025283210.1:0-1173 GCF_018294505.1 Triticum aestivum
GGCGGGGGTGGAGTCCCGCGGGGGTCGGGGCGGCGGCGTCGAGGCAGCGCAATACCACAGCGGCGGGGGTGTCGCCGACGGCGTGCAGGCGCGGCGGACGGAGGGGGCGGAGCAAGGGGGCGGCGACGTACGGTTGGGGTCGAGGAGTGGGGGATCTGGCGAGCGAGGGAGGGAGGGAGGCGACAGTGCGAGGTGAACAAGTATAAAAAATCTAATGGCGCACCTCCCCCTGGTGCGCCATAAGTATGTCGATTCTAATGGCGCACCTCCCCCTGGTGCGCCATTAGAATTTTGTTTTACTTACTAGCCCGACTGGTCAGGTTATATCCCACTTAACCCTATCTCCATCAGAACACGCCCACTAGCCCGACTGGTCAGCACGCAGCACACACACTAGGAGGTCCTGGGTTTGATTCCCAGGCTCCCCAATTTTTTTTATGCATTAAAAATGCTGTTTGATATTTATTTGTGTTTAAATATGTTCAAACTTGTTTAAATCATAACAGTAATATTTTTTATATAAAAACATTAATAATTTTTATAAAAAATGCATTTAAAATGCTGTTTGATATTTATTTGTGTTTAAATATGTTGAAACTTGTTTAAATCATAACAGTAATATTTTTTTATAAAAACAGTAATAATTTTTATAAAAACAGGGTGCGGGGGGTGCTCGGCGGCGGTGGAGCGGGGGAGGGTGCGGTGGGTCGTCGGGGGTTGCGGGGGGTGCTCTGTCCTTGTCGTTACCGGTGTAGGATTCCATCGTTACCCCGGAGTTCTGATAACCATCGCTCTTCATGTCCTTGTCCTCGGTGTAGAATGTGTAGCTGTTGAATGCGAGGCGGAGGTTGCGGCGCGCGCGGGCGAGGGCCAGGTTGGTGTCGGCCCTGCGGCGCTGCTCCGGCGAGAGTGGGGTGGGGTCGGAGGGGAGGATGGGGAGAGGAAGGCGGCGGGGGCGCGGATTGGGAGCGGACGGAGAGGAACTGGCGCGGGGGAGAGGGACGAAGGGGAACTGGCGAGGGAGAGGGAGGAATTAGCTATAGCATTAATTTGTGACGGTGGAGCAGGCCGGAGAGGGTGCAGGGGGGTCGTCGGCGGCGGTGGAGCGGGCCGGGGAGGGTGCGGTGGGTCATCGGCGGTGGTGGAGCAGGGGAGCTAGGGTGCGGTGGGTCG
>NW_025283211.1:0-1173 GCF_018294505.1 Triticum aestivum
AATTCATTGGTGTAGGGGTTGAAGATGAAGTTCATCATGCGAGAGAACGTCGGAGGAGCGTTGGCGAGGCCAAAAGACATGACGGTGTATTCATATGAACCAAAGCTTGTTCTGAACGCCGTCTTGGGAATATCTTGCTCACGAATACGAATCTGATGATAACCCATACGGAGATCAAGCTTGGAGAATACTTGAGCACCCTTGAGTTGTTCGAACAGCTCATTGATGTTGGGAAGTGGGTATTTATTCTTGATGGTCTTCTTGTTTACTGGACGGTAATCAACACAAAGTCGACTCGATCCATCCTTCTTCTTCACAAAAAGAACACCACAACCCCACGGAGAAGTACTAGGCCGAATGAGACCCAATCTTTCTTGCTCATCGAGTTGTTTCTTCAACTCCTTCAACTCTTCGGGGCCGAGCTTGTAGGGACGTTTGCACACAGGTTCCGTACCGGGCTCAAGTTCAATAACAAATTCAACCGGAATCTGCGAAATAGCATCCAATTCACCCTTCTCATTGAGAGAAAACAACCGGATGGAATTATCTCGAGCGGCAAAGACAATGACTTCCAAGCATAACCCATTAAAACGGCTATAGCTCCCACGTGTCGAGGCACGACTTAGAGGCATAACCGCATTGAAAGCAATGTCGCAAGTCAGGCAATCATTACAACATCCCATGCAATACATAATAAAAGGGGGAGATAACATAGTTGGCTTACACTCGCCACGTCACATCAGAGTACATAAATAACATCCAACAAACAAACACTCATGGCCCGACTACGGCGCCAAAATAGAAAAGACCCCCAACATGCGACAAGGTCCTGAATCGATAACCCCAACTAGGCACCACTACTGATCATCCGGAAAAGACACATAGTATCGCTGAGAGTCCTCGTCGAACTCCCACCTGAGCTCGTAATCGTCAACTGGAGCGGAATCACCTGGACCTGCATCTGGAGTTGTAGTATCTGTGAGCCACAGGGACTCAGCAATCTCACACCCACGCGATCAAAACTATTTAAGCTCATAGGAATGGATAAGGCAAATATATGTGGAGCTGCAGCAAGCGACTAGCATATGTGGTGGCTAACTTATACGCAAAAGAGAGCGAGAAGAGAAGGCGAAGCACGAGCGAGAAGCTAAAGGAACATCCTGCGCAAGCATA
>NW_025283212.1:0-1173 GCF_018294505.1 Triticum aestivum
TAGAGTCATGTTGTGATGCTTCGTTGTATTTGCACATATCGAGCATATTGTGTGTATGGTTGAAATGCTTGGTATGTGTGGGATCTGACTATCTAGTTGTTTATCTTTAGTAGCCTCTCTTACCGGGAAATGTCTCCTAGTGTTACCGCTGAGCCATGGTAGCTTGCTACTGCTCTGGAACACTTAGGCTGGCCGGCATGTGTCCTTCTTCGTTCCTGTGTCTGTCCCTTCGGGGAAATGTCACGCTTTGAGTACCGGAGTCCTGTTAGCCCGCTACAGCCCGGTTTACCGGAGTCCTGCTAGCCCAGTGCTACAGCCCGGACCCACTTGCTGATGACCGACACGTTCGAAGCTGGGTCATGGATGCCTGTCCCTGTAAGTCTGTGCCACTTTGGGTTTACGACTAGTCATGTCAGCCCGGGCTCTTTATCATATGGATCCTAGCGACACTATCATATACATGAGCCAAAAGGCGCAAACGGTCCCGGGAAAAGGTAAGACGACACCCGTGGGGATACCGTGCGTGAGGCCACAAAGTGATATGAGGTGTTACCAGCTAGATCGATGTGACATCGAGTCGGGGTCCTGACAGCGTTGGCATCAGAGCCGGACTGCCTGTAGGTTCTCCAAGCCAAACTGGTCGATGTTGAGTCTAGAAATTCTTTAGTTATATGTAGGGGAATTGTTTGTTGGATGGAACGTAAGGCTCTTTTTACTCCTTATACCTTATGACTTTCTGATCTGAGTCAGTCCATTCTTCTACCGGGGGTTAAGGAATTAGGATCTATTTCTCTATCAGGATCACGTGTTACTAATCAGTAGTACCTTATAAGTTTGATGGATACAAGCCTAGTTCAGTTCTACTACCACATCATGTTGCCAGAATGGTTTCAGAACTTTGATATGATGATGTTGAGTGTGTACGAAATCCTTTGTCAAATGTCTCAAAATCCTTTTTGAGCATTTACAGCTGTTATGCTGCCGAAATTTTGCTAGAAATTCTAATGCCTTTGCATTATGATTATGCTTTCAGATGGCCACTCGCGACCTCAATCAAGTGGTTCGCCTGACTCGATGCCTAGATGTACCCGGCCATACTGCTAAGTTGGTCAGGGTAATGACTGAGGCTGGATATCGTTGGTATCCTGAGTACACGGTCGAAGAGCAATTCCG
>NW_025283213.1:0-1173 GCF_018294505.1 Triticum aestivum
CGGCAAACTCAAGGGCCTCTCGGGTGGACAAGGCAAAAAAGGCCTCCATCACAACATGGAAAATACACCAAGCAGTATCATCTCCAAGCAGTATCATATTTGTAATGACTGAAAATATTTACTTCAGGAAATATTTACTACTGTAGTTTCTGTTACAAACAAAAAAAAGACTGAAGTTTGTCCTAGCTATATTTCAGGATGATTTTTCAGTTGCTCATGCTTTTTACAAATTGTAGCTACTGTTTTTTATACCTAAACAAAATTGCCCTAGCTATATTTGCTACTGTTTTTATACCTAATTTTTTGCTACTGTTTTTTAATTTGCTACTGCTTTTTTTTATTTGCTACTGTTTTTATACCTAAACAAAATTTCCCTAGCTATATTTGCTACTCTTTTTTTATTTGCTACTGTTTTTATACCTAATTTTTTTGCTACTGTTTTTAAAATTTCCTAAAAGATTTCTAACTTTGCTAACTGTACTGTGCTAGATTTGCCCTAAAATCTATGCACAAAAACATAGAGAAGGCATTAGGCATTACACAAAAACACAGAGAACTGCTATAATGTACAACAGGCTTTTGGTTTCTGGAACCATTTCTTGCCCAAGTGATCTGATCCTTGTACTATTGCTACAATGATACAGTGATACAAGTAGAATATGAAGGCATTAGGCATTACAACAAAAGGAACAGAGCTGCTATATTTACAACATGCTTTGATACATACACCACCAAAGTCCAAAGAGTAACCACTTATTAGCTACCAGGAGTAAGTAACTAACTAAATACACGACCAGAGAATAACTCACTTTGCCTCTCACTTGCTTCCTTCACCTCAGAGCGATCTTCTCTTATTACTACTCCTGCACAACATTGTCATAATTTTTATTATCTTCACAACCAAGGTACTGCATTCTGTAACAACCAACTACAAAACTACAAATCAATCAAGGACATGTGGTTATTTCCTCCGCACTAAATTGGCAGGTGAGTCACAAAAGGAACCCCGCCAAGTTTCATAGCACTATCACCCAAACAAGGTACTGAGTTTCTTGGAGCAACTCATAAGCTGGTCTGTGGTGCTAGTTCATGATGAACTATGCAAACGTGTACAGAGATACACAAGAGATTTAGTCTTATACTCCATCCAGCACTGTGTCCACATATTTGGCA
>NW_025283214.1:0-1173 GCF_018294505.1 Triticum aestivum
AAAATGTGTTTTCTCCACCATAATTACCAGTGTATTATTTAGAATCCACTGGACATTTTTGTTTGAATTTTTGAAAACTTTTATTTTCCACTTTAATTATATTTGAAGTTTGAACTAGGAGTTTGAAAAGGAAGGTGATCCAAATGTGATCAAGCCCTGTTTAGCACATGATTAGCTTAATCACAGGGGGTTACTGTAGCATGATTCTCAGGGTGTTACAAATCTCCCCCACTACAAGAAATCTCGTCCCGAGATTTAGGAGGTAGAAGGAAACAGTGCGGGGTATTCTTCGCGCAGACGATCCTCTCGTTCCCAAGTGGCCTCATCTTCAGAATGGTGTGACCACTGGACTTTGAGAAACTTGATCGCCTTCTGACGTGTGCGGCGTTCAGCTTGATCGAGAATGCGGACCGGATGCTCCTTATAGGAGAGGTCTTGCTGCAATTCGAGCACTTCGTGATCCACCGCTCGGATTGGATCCTTGAAGCAACGGCGGAGCTGTGACACATGGAACACATCGTGAACCTGAGAAAGGTTCGGCGGTAGTTCTAGTTGGTATGCCACTTTTCCACGCCTTTCGAGAATAGTGAATGGGACAATATAGCGAGGAGCTAGTTTGCCCTTGATCCCGAAGCGGTGAGCACCCTTCATAGGTGTGACTCGAAGATAAGCCCTTTCGCCAGGTTGATAGACCATGTCTTTATGATGACGGTCATACTGACTCTTCTGACGTGACTGAGCAGTCTTGAGATTCTCGCGAATAATGCGGACTTGTTCTTCGGCATCTTGGATAATATCCGGACCGAAGAGTGGACGTTCCCCAGTTTCTGACCAGTTCAGGGGGGTTCGGCACTTTCGTCCATATAACACTTCGAAGGGGGCCATCTTCAGACTAGCTTGATAGCTATTATTATAAGAGAACTCAGCATACGGGAGAGATTCCTCCCATTTCTTGCCGAAGGAAATAACGCAAGCTCGAAGCATGTCTTCGAGAACTTGATTGACGCGTTCAACTTGTCCTTGCGATTGAGGATGAAACGCAGTACTAAATGACAGATGAGTGCCCATAGCTTCTTGGAAACTTGCCCAGAATCTTGAAGTGAATAAGCTGCCACGGTCTGAACTGATAACCAATGGAATACCGTGGAGTGAAACAATCCTGGACATATAGAG
>NW_025283215.1:0-1173 GCF_018294505.1 Triticum aestivum
TACGTATCGGTCATCAACAATCGCAGTTTCGGCTGATTCTGGCCCGTTTATTGGACTATTACTCAGTTTTGGGGTAACGTAGTGATTTCCACGACCAACGAACACCGGTGTGTTTATGTGTCGGTCATCAACATTTGCAGTTTTGGCCGATTTTGGCCCGTTTCATGGACTATTACTCACTGATTTCGGGTCCCTGAGCGATTTCCATGATTGAAGAACCCCGGGGTGCGTTTATGTATCGTTGATCAATAACCCTAGGTTTTACCGATTCAGGGCTCTTTCATGGACTATTACTCACCGTTTTGCAGTCCCAAAGTGATTTCCATGCTTGTTGAACCCCAAGATGTGCTTACGTGCTGGTCATCAAGACTCGCAGATTGGGCCGATTCTGGCCCGTTTCTCTGACTATTACTCAGTTTTGGGGTCTCGAAGTGATTTCCACGATTGACGAACACCGGGGTGCGTTTACGTGTCCGTCATCAACTCTCACAATTTTGGCCCATTCTGGTACGTTTTGTGCACTGTTACTCACCGTTTTGGGGTCCCAGAGCGATTTCCATGATTGACGATCCCTGGGGTGCGTTTACGTGCCCGTCGTCAACCCTCACAGTTTTGGCGAATTGTGACCCGTTTCGTGGACTATTACTCACCGTTTTGGGATCTCAAAGCGATTTCCGTAGTTATTGAACCCCAAGGTGCGCTTACATGTCGGTCATCAACAGTCACAATTTTGGCCGATTCAGGCCCGTTTTGTGGACTATTACTCACTTTTTTGGGGTCCCAGAGTGATTTCCATGACTAACGAACCCCGGGGTGCGTTTACGTGTCAGACATCAACACTCGCGGTTTTTGTCGATTCTGGCCCGTTTCATGGAATATTACTCACCGTTTTGCGGTCACGAAGTGATTTCCATAGTTATTGAACCCCAAGGTGCGCTTACGTTTCGGTCATCAACTCTCATAGTATTGGCCAATTCTGGCCCGTTTCGTGGACTATTACTGATTGTTTTGGGGTCCCGGAGTGATTTCCACGATTAACAAACCCCGTGGTGCGTTTAACTGTCGGTCATCAACACTCGTGGTTTTTGTCGATTCTGGCCCGTTTCATGGACTATTACTCACATTTTTGGGGTCCCAAAGCAATTTGCATGGATGTCGAACCCCAAGGTGCGC
>NW_025283216.1:0-1173 GCF_018294505.1 Triticum aestivum
GATCAAGTCACTACCAAACCTCGTAGGACGACGAGGATGCGCACTACTTCAGAGTGGTACGTGATCCTGTCTGAGATATCATGTTGTTGGACAATACTGAACCTACGAGCTATGGAGAAGCGATGGTGGGCCCATATTCCGACAAATGGTTAGAAACCATGAAATCCGAGATAAATGGATCTTTGAGAAGAAGACGGACGTGGACGGTAATGTTACCGTCTATGAAGCTCGACTTGTGGCAAAGAGTATTTTCACAAGTTCAAGGAGTTGACTACGATGAGTTTTTCTCATCCGTAGCGATGCTTAGGTCCGTCGGAATCATGTTAGCATTAGCTACATTTATGAAATCTGGCAGATGGATGTCAAAACAAGTTTCCTTACCAGTTTTCGTAAGGAAAGGTTGTATGTGATACAATCAGAAAGGTTTTGTCGAGCCTAAGGATGCTAAAAGGTATGCTAGCTCCAGCGATCCTTCCATGGATTAGAGCAAGCATCTCGGAGTCAGAATATACGCTTTGATGGGGTGATCAAAGTTTTTGGGTTTATACAAAGTTTGTTAGAAACTTGTATTTACAATAAAGTGAGTGGGAGCGCTACAACATTTCTGATAAGTATATGTGAATGACATATTGTTGATCCGAAATGATGTAAAATTTCTGGAAAGCATAAAGGTTTGTTTGAAAGGAGTTTTTCAAAGGAAGACCTGGATAAAGCTACTTACATATTGGGCATCAAGATCCATAGAGATAGATCAAGACGCCTGATGATACTTTCAAAAGACAGCACACCTTGACATGATTTTGAAAGAGTTCAAAATAGATCAGCAAAGAAGGAGTTCTTGGCTGTGTTACAAGGTGTGAGTATTGAGTGAGACTCAAGACCTGACCACAACAGAAGATAGAGAAAGGACGAAGGTCGTCCCCTATGCTTTAGACGTAGGCTCTATAGTATGCTATGCTGTGTACCGCACATGTAGTGTGCCTTGCCATGAGTTGGTCAAGAGGGTACAATGGTGATCCGGGAAAGGATCTCATGACAGCGGTCGAACTTATCCTTAGTACCTAGTGGATTAAGGAATTTTCTCGATTATGGAGGTGGAAAGGAGTTCGTCGTAAAGGGTTACGTCGATGCGAACTTTGACACTAATCCGGATGACTCTGAGTAGTAAACCGG
>NW_025283217.1:0-1173 GCF_018294505.1 Triticum aestivum
ATCGTTTGGGGCTGTGAGCGAAACTCCGGCCGGATCTCCTCATGGATGGAACCCGAATAGGCGATAAACCTGGACTAGAGACTTGAGTGTTTAGGTAGGTCGTGGTCTACACCCACGTCGGCTTTCGCTTGAAGTCTGCCGAGCACATGTCGTGTGCAGACGCTAAGTGGTGGAAACATGTATGAAGAAGTACACCCCTGCAGGGTTAATATCATCTATTCGAATAGCCGTGTCCGCGGAAAAGGACTTCTGGGTTGCTTATATCAGTTCATAGACAAGTGAAAGTGGATACTTTAAAATGCGCAAGATAAGCGTGAGTGCTATGGATGGCGTTCTCGTAGGGAGACGGGAGCGGATCCATAGTGGTGTATTGATATGGTGAATATGTGGACTCGTGTGCGCCACCTCAAAAGAGTCGCTTGCAGTCGTAGTTTAGAATAGCCACCGAGTCAAAGCTGGCTTGCTGCAGTTAAACCCCACCATCCCTTTATTGATAATGATGCATATGTAGTTAGTTCTGATGTAAGTCTTGCTGGGTACATTTGTACTCACGTTTGCCTATTTTATGTTTTTGCAGAGAGACTTCAGTCTCATTAGTAGTTCCGCTTGGACTTCGACGTTTAGCTTGTTACCTCAGCTACGATCTTGTGCCCCGACAGGATCTAGTAGATAGTCAGACTTCTCAGCCTTTTTCATTTCTAGATGTCTGTACTCAGACATGATAGCTTCCGCTTGTGCTTTGACTTGTATGCTCTGAATGTTGGGTCGTGAGACCCCTGTTTGTAATATCTTGCTCCTCGGAGCCTATTGATTAAAATACTTGAGTTGTAGAGTCATGTTGTGATGCCATGTTGTATTTGCACATATCGAGCATATTGTGTGTATGTTATTGAAATGCTTGGTATGTGTGGGATCTGACAACCTAGTTGTTTATCCTTGGTAGCCTCTCTTACCGGGAAATGTCTCCTAGTGTTTCCACCGAGCCATGGTAGCTTGCTACTGCTCCGGGACACTTAGGCTGGCCGGCATGTGTCCTTCTTCGTTCCTGTGTCTGTCCCTTCGGGGAAATGTCACGCGATGAATACCAGAGTCCTGTTAGCCCGCTACAGCCCGGTTCACCGGAGTCCTGCTAGCCCAGTGCTACAGCCTGGATTCACTCGCTGATGACCGACA